>NC_071669.1:17637500-17887500 GCF_028554725.1 Zeugodacus cucurbitae
AGGTAGTGTTGCTACCGCTGCTGCTGCTGTAACTTTTGTTTTTGCTTATTGCTTTTATTTGCATTTGTTTGTTAAATTTTGCGGCAATCACTGCAAATGCATTTGTCGATCAAAAGAGTAAAATACAAAAAATAAAATAAAAAGGGCATTTGTGAAGTTCATTGCACGCATGACATGTGAGTTCTGTTGGCACTCACGCGCCATACATATTTTTAGCTCTTATTTTATGTGAATAATTTATTTGCTGTGGTTATTTGCAGATTGCAGGTGTACTACTTAGTATATGCCGTATGTGCCCATATTGGCAATTAAATGCGTTCACGGCTACAGCACCAGCAGCAGCGGCAACAACAGCGGCGGTGGAGACAGTGTAGTAATTATTCCACGCTGACGTTGCAGCTCTAGAGAAGTGTTACAAAGAATTTGCTTTAAGCAAACAATGCTTTTGACCATTCTTATTGTGGTCGTGTCGCACTTCTTGTGAATTACGTTTATTAATGCGTCGGGTAAACAAATATGCCTGTAAATTTAAGCAAGTGCTGCTGTGTCTAGTATATGCATGTGATAATTCATTGTCTTTCTTGTGTTATACGGTTCGTGGTACTTTTTTCGCCCGTGCACGGCTACCAATTACCACAGGAGTGTACATATATCAACCAGAAGTCAATTAATTTGTTTACATTCGCATTACTTGGCGGCTGTGCATAAATTTTTATTTATATACATATGTATATTTGTACATATTTACATATGTATATAGAAATATTTTTGCGTGTGTATTTGCATAGCTTTTATCAACATAATTCATTTCAAAATTTTTTGTTTACTTTAAATTGTCAGGTTGATATTGATCTTGTGCTTGTGATTATTTATGGAAACTGATTTTTTGGCTTGTGTGATTTCAATTGGTGTTGACAAAAATCATAAAAAAATATAAATTATTTGTTTTAATGATGAACAAAACGATTTTAATAATAGCTATTCAATTTGCAGCACGAATTTTTCATGGAACGTATTACCAGGGCTGCTATATATATTCCTGTCCTAGGCAACACTAAGTGTTGCCAGGTGCAATCTGACATTTCCATTGGAAAGTTCGACATTTTTTAGCATAACATCACTCAGAACGTTTTGTCATTTAATCGAGAATTGTTTTATTTACAGGAAATTAAAAAATTCATCTCGGCCAAAAAATGGAATTAACTCGTGAACATTTTCGTGCGATCATTTTTCACAACTTTCGACGTGGATTATCGCGACAAGAGTGCATCGATGAACTAAAATCTTTGTATAGCTATGAAGCACCATCCTATAGCACTGTGAAAAAACTGGTACAACGAATTCAATCGTGGCCGACGCTCGCTCAAAGACGAATTCCGTGAAGGTCGTCCAAAAACAGCCGTTGTGCCAGAAAACATCGATGCCGTACGTGAACTGATAATGCATACCTTCAGATAGAGGCATGCCTATGCATTTCTCCCACCAGCATACATTCGATATTGCATGAACACCTGGCCGTAAAAAAGGTTTGTTCTCGTTGGATCCCGCACAATTTGACAATCGCTCAAAAAAGGCTCAAAAAAAGTGCTTCGAAAATTGGTTTGAGCTCATGCAAAAGTGTATAAATCTTGATGGAGAATATTTTGAAAAACAATAAAACCATTTTCGTTGATAAATATTCCTATTTTCATTATTAGGCCAGAAATATATATAGCAGCCCTCGTATTGCTGAGTCTGAGGAACACTTTCTTATTTGATTTTTAATTCAAAGCGTTGGAGATTCTATGATCTTCAGAGTTACAGTCATGTATGAATCCACTCATTTACAGCAGCTGCTGATACAAATTATTTTACATAAAAAACTTGCAAATTTGTAACTATGTAACTACATAAAGTGCAATGTGTTAATAATCAATCAACACCTTATTTGTTGTTAACTAATTTTATTACATGTAGGAATGCAGTTTTACACAAATGTATATATGTATTAAACAAAAAAGTTTTTATTATTTTTTGTTGCATTATTTACAAAAATATGGCACTTTAGACTCACAACTAAGAGTGCTATAATTAATTGCATTACAAATTAATTTTTGTGATAAGCATTTTATTGCTCATTGGACTCATGTCAATCACGGAAATACAAAAGCGATTACATGCATGTACTAAATATACACAGACATAGAAAATTGCAAGTCCACTGACATAATATAATATGTGGCTAGCTTGTATGTGTCTAGCTTGTATCAGTACATACATACATCTAGTACATAGTATGTACATTGTACATGTTGGCTGCATTTCCGTCAAACGTGCTAATAAGCTTGAAAAGTTGCAAAATTCTGCGCAATCATTCATCGAGCTTAGATTAAACATATTATGTAAACATGTACAATGTGTTTGTGAGAGTATGAGCATGTACTTTTGCAAGTTCAATGTCAATGCCAAATCGTGTGAATTAATAAACAATTTATAAATCATATGCTTGTAAAAAATAATGAAGATAATGAGTAACAAGTAAGGAAGGGCTAAGTTCGGGTGTAACCGAACATTTTATACTCTCGCAATTTATTGATGTAATTTTATAAAGACAACACAATTCGACCCATATATTCGGCAAAAAGTTCAATAGAATAACGAAAATCATCATAAATAGTATATGGGGACTGAGGTAATTCCTAAACCGATTGCACTCGTTTTCACCACCAAGATACAATGTATCGAAGACTATACGATCACTTAATTTAATATTACTTATAATTAGGTATATAGGATCTGGGGGAAGTTATGACCCGATTTTTACCATTTCAGGTACAGAGAGAAACTGTTATAAGAAAAAAATTCAGAGGGAATGAATTACATTAAAATATCTGAGGGATTTACCTATATTTTCGGTGAAAAATTAACCTTAGGCACTGAGTTCTTCATGTTTGATATCAGGGGCCTTGAAAAGTCATGGTCCGATTTTGACAATTTTTCCACAAGTGATGTCACAGCTCAAATACAGTATTTGTGTAAAGTTTTATTCCGCTAGCTTCATTGGTTCCTTATGAATACATTATAAAGTGAACGAATCAGATGGAATTCAAAATTGGGTTATATGGGAAGTAGACGTAGTTGTGAACCGATTTCGCCCATATTCCACCCGTGTCATCAGGGTGTCAAGAAAGTGTTATATACCGAATTTCATTGAAATCGGTCGAATAGTTCTTGAGATATGGTTTTGGCCCCATAAGTGGGCGACGCCACGCCCATTTTCCATTTTGTAAAAAAAACTCACTGCAGCTTTCTTCTGTCATTTCTTATGTAAAATTTGGTGTTTCTGGCGTTTTTCGTTAGGGAGTTAACCCACTTTTCGTAATTTTCAACCTAACTTTTGTATGGGAGGTGGGCGTGGTTATTATCCGATTTCTTTCATTTTTGGACTGTATAAGGAAATGGCTAAAAGAAACGACTGCAGAAAGTTTGGCTTATATAGCTTTATTGGTTTGCGAGTTATATACAAAAAAACTTATTTGAGGGCGGGGTCACACCCACTTTTCCAAAAAAATTACATCCAAATGTGCCCCTCCCTAATGGGATCCTATGTTCCAAATTTCATTTTCATAACTTTATTTATGGCTTAGTTATGACACTGTATAGGTTTTCGGTTTCCTCCATTTTGTGGGCGTGGCAGTGGACCGATTTTGCCCATTTTCGAAAGCAACCTCCTCAGGGTGCCAAGGAACATGTGTTCCAAGTTTCTTTAAGATATCTTAATTTTTACTCAAGTTATCGCTTGCACGGACAGACGGACAGACGGACAGACGGACGGGCAGACATCCGGATTTCAAATCTACTCGTCATCCTGATCATTTATGTATATATAACCCCATATCTAACTCTTATATTTCTTGGTGACACAAACAACCGTTATGTGAACAAAACTATGATACTCTGTGCAACAGGTTGCGAGAGTATAAAAACAATGTAGTAAAAGTTATCTTCGGTTCATTCAACGAATTACAGCAACAAAGTTATGGGATTACGGATTATGCGGACGTAGTAAAAAGGGCAAATACCATTTATACCGATAACCAATTGGTTGGAGTTATACCTATGTACATATATGAGATCATATAATCTAGAATACTTGCTTGAGGCTTAGGTCAGGTTTTTTAACAAATAGAGGCGCATGGTAGGAACGCAGAATTATTAAAAAAAACTTACCTTACTATACTCTGCAACAATTATCTTATCCAATTTAGGCTCGGAAAAAGGTTAGGTTAGTAGGTAGACCTCTCTATATACAGAAGATTTCACTTAGACTATTTTGAGCGCTGTCCTTTGTGATACCAATAAATTCCTAATGGATTAAAGACCCTTAAAACTTGGAATATGTTACGCACTTCTTAAGTCGGCTAATGTCAATTCTAGCCAATTATTCAGGTTCGCCGAAGGTAAGCCTTCCAAGAAGTTTCAACCGCAATCTGCCAAAAGCTGGATAGTAGAGTAGGAAATGCTTAGATCAGTCCACCTCGCCTTCCTCCAAACAGCTTTGGCAACTTGCATTTGTTAGGATTTCAAGTCTCAACGCATGGACAAAGTCCAGTAAGCACTTGTTAAGAGAAAGCAGTTCAAAGGAACTCCACAGCGGGCCAAATGGTCCTCGCAACTGCACAGTTGAGCGCTTGACGAGCTCATGCGATGACTGCATGTCCAACGCGCAAATGGACCATTTACTGCCAACTCGCTTCCATTCCGACGTTAAGGTAAGGTTAGGATACCCTCTCTTACAAGCTTGTCCGTTTTACAGTAACCAACGATTTCGCGGCGGCCGTGTACCCACACAAGTCGGATAGCAAAATAGTTAAAAAGAGGTTAATGTATAATCAAAACTCCACCTTTTCTGACTCATCCCATATATTTGATATACTTGTAAGCTTCGTGAAGCGTTAGAGGGGTTTAGCAGTTATCTAAACGTCTTATAAATATATAAATATCAGAAATGTTTTGAAGTCAAAAAGCTTCACTAAGTTTGTAATAAAACTGCGCCACGCCCATCGCTAACTTATGGGTCAAAAAACATATTTCAGGAACTACTCGACCAATTTCAACGAAATTTGGCACATAACAGCGTTTTGACGTCCCAATACTATACTTTGAAGAAATGGTTCGCAGTCACGCCTACTTTTCTTTTGAACCCCGTCAGACTGGTTCACTTTATGAGATATAAATTAAGCATTAGTGAATATATTGGAACAATACTTTGCACAAATACTGCATTTCTAGTGTGCTATCGCCCGTCTAAAAATCGCTGAAATCTTATGTAAGTTTTCAAGGCCCCAATAACCGCCTATGTGAACTCCAAAGCGTGTGAGCAATTCTGAATCGAAAATATAGGTAAATTTCTTAGATATTCTCAATATATTCAGAAGAGTTGTTTTCCATATAATAGCGTGTCTCTGTGCGAAAATGGACAAAATCAGTTCAACACTTTCTCTAGCCCCCTAAAGGATTTTTAAACTTCTGTTGGACTTTATACAGTATATATCGGTTAATGTGAGATATCATAGTAAAAATAACTGATCGTAAAATATTATATATAATGTAGTTTGGTGGTGAAAATAGTTGAAATCTATCTAGGAATTACCTCAGCATCCATGTAATTGTACACTTTATGCCGAATATAGAAGTCAAATTGTGTGTTATCTAATTATCAGTAAATAAATAAATTGCGAGAGTATAAAATGTTCGGTTACACTCGATCTTAGTCCGCCCTTACTTGTTTATAAGTCAAGTCCGTGTCAAAAATTGATTACATATCAATGAAGAAGGGCGTTTGAAAATAACGGGTGATTTTTTTGAGGTTAGGATTTTCATGCATTAGTATTTGACAGATCACGTGGGATTTCAGACATGGTGTCAAAGAGAAAGATGCTCAGTATGCTTTGACATTTCATCATGAATAGACTTACTAACGAGCAACGCTTGCAAATCATTGAATTTTATTACCAAAATCAGTGTTCGGTTCGAAATGTGTTTCGCGCTTTACGTCCGATTTATGGTCTACATAATCGACCAAGTGAGCAAACAATTAATGCGATTGTGACCAAGTTTCGCACTCAGTTTACTTTATTGGACATTAAACCAACCACACGAATGCGTACAGTGCGTACAGAAGAGAATATTGCGTCTGTTTCTGAGAGTGTGGCTGAAGACCGTGAAATGTCGATTCGTCGCCGTTCGCAGCAATTGGGTTTGTGTTATTCGACCACATGGAAGATTTTACGCAAAGATCTTGGTGTAAAACCGTATAAAATACAGCTCGTGCAAGAACTGAAGCCGAACGATCTGCCACAACGTCGAATTTTCAGTGAATGGGCCCTAGAAAAGTTGGCAGAAAATCCGCTTTTTTATCGACAAATTTTGTTCAGCGATGAGGCTCATTTCTGGTTGAATGGCTACGTAAATAAGCAAAATTGCCGCATTTGGGGTGAAGAGCAACCAGAAGCCGTTCAAGAACTGCCCATGCATCCCGAAAAATGCACTGTTTGGTGTGGTTTGTACGCTGGTGGAATCATTGGACCGTATTTTTTCAAAGATGCTGTTGGACGCAACGTTACGGTGAATGGCGATCGCTATCGTTCGATGCTAACAAACTTTTTGTTGCCAAAAATGGAAGAACTGAACTTGGTTGACATGTGGTTTCAACAAGATGGCGCTACATGCCACACAGCTCGCGATTCTATGGCCATTTTGAGGGAAAACTTCGGAGAACAATTCATCTCAAGAAATGGACCCGTAAGTTGGCCACCAAGATCATGCGATTTAACGCCTTTAGACTATTTTTTGTGGGGCTACGTCAAGTCTAAAGTCTACAGAAATAAGCCAGCAACTATTCCAGCTTTGGAAGACAACATTTCCGAAGAAATTCGGGCTATTCCGGCCGAAATGCTCGAAAAAGTTGCCCAAAATTGGACTTTCCGAATGGACCACCTAAGACGCAGCCGCGGTCAACATTTAAATGAAATTATCTTCAAAAAGTAAATGTCATGAACCAATCTAACGTTTCAAATAAAGAACCGATGAGATTTTGCAAATTTTATGCGTTTTTTTTTTTTTAAAAGTTATCAAGCTCTTAAAAAATCACCCTTTATAATATTGCTCTTGGTTCAGTATTTCCTTTCTCTTTGAGCTTCTGCGAGTTTTATTCACTAATAAGTAGTATATGGAGAACTCTCTCAGTCTTTAACAAATGAAAGTCAAGTTTCTATTAACATTTTCAATTGAGCTCTTTGAAGAAAAACTGTACTATTTATTATTCCACGCCGCGCAATCAATATTCATGTGAACCCTATTATGTATGTATTTCATGACAATACATTTTTATACTATCATATGATGTCTATCTACGAGTATATATGAATGTATATTTTATATTCTCTTGCTTATGTATATAATATATTTAAATTAATTTAATTTGTTTTATTTTTTTTTTTTCAGTTAAAGTCACTGGAACTCGTCAAATATTACGCGGTGTCAGCGGCAGCTTCCGCAATGGTCAATTGTCGGCAATTATGGGTCCTTCCGGTGCGGGCAAGAGTAGTTTACTCAATGCTTTATCTGGTTTGCGGTGAGTGCCTTTATGCATACAAACATAAATCCATTATATACTAAAAAATAACAAATTTGCAAACATAAAAACTGTTTGTGACAATTTGATTGGCACGAGTAGGGAAGAGGAAGAACATAACCAAACCAATAACAATAATGTAGAAGATGAAAGCAGCAATAATGGCAACATATGTTAAAACTCAAGGTCAATATAAAGAATCGACCGTTGAGCGCAAAAACTAATATGCAAAGTCATGTCTCGCGTGAAACTGCAGCTTCAAAAGAAATCGAAGTTTCTGGTTTTGTTTTGTTTGAAACTTCAAAATTGTGCTTAATTGCAAATTTTTTTGTTTTTTTTTTTTGGTTTTCTTCTAACTGATTTTAGAATTTAAGTTTGATTAATGACATAATTGTTTTTCGAACGCAACGGTTCTATATACATATAACATATATATATAAATATTTAAATACATACATATACATATGTGTAGATGAAGATCAATATACAGAGAAATCCATACACTTAGCTTTAAGTCTTCCGTGACTTGCAATTTTGTGCTAATAATAATAATTGTCATGGATTGGCTAATATAACTGGTTTTATAACCGTATTTTCTACCTTCTTAAATAATATCTGTGTCTCGTGCGCATATTTCACAAAATACAAATTTAAATTAAAATCAGAAAGTAAACAGTTTGACACAATTTGACTCATATATTCGGCACAAAGTCCACTAGCATAACGAAAATCATGATATGTATATAAAGAGTTTTTCCACAAGAGCGATTTTCGGGATGCAATGGTATCTCATGGAGTACGAGTGGATTACTGTCTGAGCAATAACACATATTTCGCTTATTGACGAAGCCATTCAGCCAGAAGTGAGCATCATCGCTGAAGATGATTTCTCGATGAAAATCCGGATCATTTTCAAGTTGTTGATCAGCCCAATTCACGAACAAACGACGATTCTTGTGATCAAGGGGCTTCAGTTCTTGCGTCAATTTGATCTTGTAAAGATGTTGGCTAATATCTTTTCTCAAAACTCGCCACAACGATGTCACATAGATGCCCCGCGCTTGAGAACGACGTGTGAGTGACTGATTTGGGTCTTCCTCAATTGATGCGCTAGCGGCAGCAATATTCTCGCCACTACGGGCACTTCTTTGACTCACTGTCACGGGTACATTGTCTACTCTGTCTGTGGCTTCACATTTTTCCACTAGACAGTCAATTGTTGATGGCCATAAATTGGAGCGCTCTTAAAGTTGGGGCCACTGACTCCGCATTTCGGTAGGCAATTTTAATAATTTCGATTCGTTGTTGGATCGTATATCCTTCCATGATACAATTGCAAATCTGAATCTGAAGAGAAATGTCAAAAGAGCGGGAAAAAATATAGCGTCATTTGCTGTTGGTCTACTCTTGTAGCATCCTTTTTGAAAAACCCTTTATTACCATAAATACAATGTAATGTAAACGGAGATTTAATAAGTCCGAAAGTTAAGGTTGATTGATATTTTGTACTAAAAATGCTTATGTGAAC
The DNA here is from genome assembly GCF_028554725.1 of Zeugodacus cucurbitae. NCBI lineage: Eukaryota > Metazoa > Arthropoda > Insecta > Diptera > Tephritidae > Zeugodacus > Zeugodacus cucurbitae. The sequence continues at coordinate 17,646,644 of NC_071669.1, forward strand.
TCATCGCAGACCAATATAAGAGAAAGATCCAGTGTTTTCTCAAAATAGAATAGCCGTTTTTTGGGATATACAAGGAGTGATCTACATCGACTAACTAGACAAAAGAATCACAGGGCTTTACTATGCCGCATTATAGAGTCGGTTCTATGTACTATGTAGAATTGTAGAAAAAACTATATTTAGTGAAGAGAAAAGTGCTCTTCCAGAATGATAACCAACCAGGTCATACCTCTGTCATCGACAAAATCAAATTGATTGAATTAGGCCACCAACTGCTGCCCGTCTACTGGATTAGGGTCAGTGTAAAAGCTATTCGAGAATAGACGGAAAGAAATGGGACGGCAGACGAGAAAACATCCCATAAATCTAATTCTAACTTTTAAAAATATACTTTAATACTTTATAGTATTTTGGTCCTTGGACTTGACTTCGAGACTTCACTTATTTTTACAATATATTGGCTTGACGATTTGTGAATTTTCATTTTTTTATACATCACGACCTTGAAATCGCAATCTCACTGCAATATTCAATATTCTCTATAACATCTCTTATTTTCTCTTTTCACCTTCCACCTGCAGCACCTCAGACGTCGAGGGCCATATAAAAATCGAACGCAAAGGTTCCTGCTACATCACACAAGAGGACAATCATCAGACGCTACTCACCGTCGAAGAGCTAATGACGCTCAGCTGCAATCTGAAGCTGCCGCATTGTAAACACAGAGCCGAATTAATTACAGAGATACTTGAGAATCTACACTTGAATCATCGGCGTAATGTTTATGCGGAAAAGTTGAGTGGCGGCGAACGCAAGCGGCTCTCCATCGCGCTCGAATTGGTGGCGAATCCGAAAATATTCTTTCTCGACGAACCAACAAGTGGTTTGGATGAAGTGACAGCGGCACAATGCATACGCTTACTCAGCCAGCTGGCGAAAGAGGGACGCACCATCGTCTGCACAATACACCAGCCTTCAGCGACGATTTTCAATTATTTCGACAGCATATTCGTGCTGGCGAGCGGACAATGCGTCTATCAGGGTCAACCGGGTGCGGTGATACCGTTTCTACGTCACGTACACATTGAGTGCCCCAAATATTATAGTCCATCGGATTACAGTGAGTTTGGCTTTTGAAGTTATGTTGCTTTGTGATTCTACGTTTGCTTCATTTCTTCTTCTTCTTGCAGTTATTGAGTTGTGCGATGCGGACGAGGGCAAGCTGATACCACTACTCAGCGAGCTAACCGACAATGGCAAGCTGATATATGCGCCACAGTCGCAACAACAACAACAGCTTAATGGTTTAAGTAATACAACGACATTGCCAGTTCCTCCACAACGCTCCAAAGATTTCCAGCAATCGGTGCGCACTTTCTTCGTAGAAGAACCCAGACGCAGTCGTTGGCAACATTTTCTCTCGGCCGGCACGAATTTCTCCACAGATGGCACGCTTATTGGCGGTGTAACGGCCTTCTATGAGCATATGAAGACCTTTACGAAACTGCTGGACGCCGAACATGAAGAGTCTTCGAGCCTCCATCAGTTCTGTGTGCTCTTCAAGATGATGTCGGTGCGCATTATGCGCGCACGTGTCGCCTTACTCATACAGTTCTTGCATCACGTGTTGACGGCGCTGTGCTTCGGTGAGTGACGATTGACCTTGAGTGGGTTTGTTGAAGTGACAAGTCCTAATTTGTTGTTGTTTTTTATGAAATTTTAGGTTTGATTTTTCTGAATCTCGGCAATCAGGGCTCTCGCATGTTTGACCATTTGAAATTCTGCATTGGTGTGATCATAATTATCGCTTACACACAAGTTATGGTGCCGATATTGAGCTGTAAGTATGAGTAGTATGATGACAGTACAGTGAAAACTCGTTAATTTGAACTATTATTCTTAAATAAGAAAAATTTAATTATCGTTTTAAATTCTAATTTATTCTTAAATTTTATATTTATTTAATTGAAAAAATTTAGTTCTACAAATTTTTTTAAACAAATTTGTTGATGTTTTTTTAATAACATTTTTTTAATAATTATTTTTTAATATAATTTTTTAATTTTTTTTAATACAATCTTTTAATAATTATTTTTTTAATAATTTTTTAATTTTTTTGAATGCATTTTTTATTTTTTTTTAATTTTGTTTATATTTTTTTTAATTTTTATTGTTATTTTATTAATATTTTTTTAAATTAATTTTTTAATAATAATTTTTTTAAACAACTTATTAAATAATTATTTTCAATATTTAAAATAATTTTTTAATTTTTCGAATTTCTTTTCTACAAAATTTTAATTTTAATATTTATTTTTAAATTAATTTTTTAATTTTTTGTTAATATGATAAATTTTTTTTAATAAATATTTTTTAAATAATTTTTTTGAATGCATTTTTTTAATTAAAATTTTTCTCATAATATTTAAAAAAAAATTCATATTTTTTAAATATATTTATTTTAATATTTTTTTTTTATTTTTTTAATGCATTTTTTAATAAAATTTTATAAGAATAACTATGTTTTAAATAATTTTTTAATTTTATAACAATTTTTTACAATTTTTGAATCCATTCTTTAATACAATTTTATAAAAGGAATTATTTTTTAAATAATTTTTTAAATTTTTTTTTATTAATTTTTATTTTATTTTAATATTTATTTTTTAATTCAATTTGCATTTTTTTTTAATTTAATCATTGATTAAACATTTTTTTACCCATTTTTTATTAAATTAAAAAAAAAATATATTTTTTAATAAAAATATTTGTTTTAATAACATCTAATGATTATTCAATATTTTTTCCTGATTAACTTATATAGACCCGATGGAAATAAAAATCGTTCGCAAGGAAACCTTCAATCGTTGGTACAAATTAACACCTTATTATATGGCTTTGAGCTTCTCACGCTTGCCGCTACAGGTAACCTATTACCAATATGCCTTGCTTGAATATAAAACTAAACTTTTTTCTACTTTTTAGATCGTTTTAAATATGATAATGCTAACCATAATTTATTGGATGAGTGGCTTGCCACCTCAGTTGTGGCGTTATGGTCTCTTTGCCAGTATTGGTTTGATGACGTCATTGATTGCAGAAGGCATGGGCTTGGCAATTGGCATGACATTCAGTATAACGGTAAGTTAAATTAACTTTTTTGAAACAAATTATGGTTCCAAGTTAGTCGCATCGACTACAGTTTCGAAATTTTGATTGTAAGCCATTGAGAAGAAGTGGGGTCTCTCACCAAAGGTGGTGGTTTTTCTCTACGAAAACGTGATTAAGCCAATACTATTGTATGGAGTTTTTATATAGTGGAGAGCGCTCGAAAAGACCTCACTAGCTAGAAAGCTTTTCGTTAACGTTTTCAAAGAGCGGCTCTAATCTAATCATCCGTGGAGCAATACGGACAACGCCAACAAACACCCTAAATGCAATTTTTACATAGCGCCTGTGGATGTCGTGGACAGGATCATGTGCAGCAAATACTGCTACTAGACTGAGGGAAGTCAAGTCCATGAATGGTTCCAAGCTGAGACATTCCGAAATTCTCTGCAACTGGGACTACATCCCTGAAAAAATCGAAAATTATGTTGCGGCGCTCTATCCCTTTGGTCAGGACTAAGCCGCTGAAGAAGAATCGCATGCAGCATTTTACTGATGAATCGAAAAGTGGGGGAAGAGGAATTTTCTGTAACGAGCTTTCCATTAGACTTAGCTTCAGGTTACCAGACCATTGTAGTATGTTTTAAGCAGAGGTGTCTACAATTAAGGTAGCGGCACATGAACTGCTCCGAAGTGTAGCCTCCTTCCGGGAGATGAGTATCCACTCCGATAGAAGAGCGGCAATTTTGACCCTGAACTCGCTAAATGTGAGCACACAAGTTAGTTAAAGAGTGTCGTAGTGCATTATCGATAGCGTCAAGCTATTTCACTATCAGACTTGTCTGTATGCCGGGTCACAGCGGAATCGCTGGAAAACAGTCGGATCTCCGCTGTCCTCTTGTGCTCTAGCACTGGATCAATGGAGCTTACGCGAATTCGGTAAAAGGTGGTTAACAACCAAAGCCTGTTGCAAGATTCATTTTGCGCAAAGTGGAACGCTAGAGCCAGCCATAAATTTTGTGAAATGCTCAAAGCGCTTCAGCGATACGTAAGATTTTTCCTTGTGATTCATATTCAGAAGTCTTTTGGCATCGCAATGAACCGGCACCTTTAGCAGTGCAAGTGGGATCCATCGAAACACCTGTCGCGAGTTTGAACCTAATCTAATCATCTTGAAATACTAATAGTATATCGGGAGTTTCTACTGTGTTCGAAGTATTTAATAATTTTACAAATAATAATGACGGGAAAGTAAGAATAAGATAGTAATATACTAGACCTTTTTACAGATCTCTGAGATGCTTTTGGAGGTTCGGCCTATAACTTGGTCTAATAATGAATATCGGTTTCCTGGGCCTATGTCTTGTAGAATGTGGAACTTTCATGTGCCCTTGTCGACTTTTCTGAAACTCGTTTTCAACGACGGAGATCGAATGGTTTTGGTTTGCATATATTGTTTATATAAGCTCGACATTTTAAGGTTATGAAGCTTTTTTAATTTTTGGGAAAGATTTATAAAATACAACTACGAATAAAATAAATACAGTTAAGTGAGAAGAAGTGAGTAATATATTAGTTTTTCATACAGATCTCTGAAAAGCTTTGGGTGTTCAGTCTTATATAGATTTCCTAAGCCTATGCAACTTTCTTGTCTTCGTCGTAATTTTTCGACGGGAATTGAATGGTTTTGGATCATCGAAGGATCTCTCATATGTATATTGCTTATATAAACTCGATATTTTAAGGTTATGCCGTTTGATCGTTTTTCAGAAAGATTTATATACAAAAACTACGAAGCAAATAAATAAATTAATATAGAAATTCGTTGAAACTACCGATACTTGTCTAAAAACTATCTTCCTCTTTTTTACAGAACGGCAGCGCTGTTGGCCCCTTAATGATTGCGCCCCTCATGGGTTTGGCCATATATGGTTTCGACTTTGCCGCACAAATCCCATACGCCATGAATCTGCTCATGAAATTCAGTTACATACGTGTGGCTGTGGTGGCGTTAATACTCTGCGTGTTCGGCTTTGATCGTCCCGAATTGGAGTGTAACGAAATGTATTGCCATTTTGGTGATCCGAGAGTATTACTGAAATTCTTAGACATCGAACAGCTATCGATGTGGTATCTCTTCTCACTACTCACCACGCTTATGCTCTTCTACAGAGTGCTAATGTATTTGAGTTTGCGCAGACGTTGTGGCACATAAATAACGGTATTAACGCGAATTGTTAAATTAAATATTGTATATGTGATTTTTAGGGTTAAGTGGTAATGTAAGGGTTAATTAAATTGAATTTGAGGGATTTTTGGTTAAAGTTTGTAAGTTGCTGCTTAAATAAGGGTATATTAAAGCTAAAAGCTGCTGAAAGTGGTATATTAGTGTATATAAAATTATTAGTAAGCAATTTTATGCTGTGATAAATATTTAGTAAAATTAAGATATTTTTTGTAAGAAGGAAATTGATAAAAAATTTGGTTAAACTGAAACATTTCATGTTTTTTACGCTCGGAAAAGAAATTTATTGTCATAAAATACTTAAATATATTCCATTTGTATGTACATCAAGTATTTAAATATATTTTTTTAAATAAAAATATTTTTTATGAAAAAAATACAAATTTTTTTTTTTTATAGAAAGAATATAGAGCTGCAATATACTCCATAATAATGTTTCTCCATTTAGTTTGTTTTTAATAAAATATTTCTTTTATAAAATAATGTAAAGAAAAAAAATCTATTCGAACAAAAAATGTATTTTTTTAAACTAAAAAGAATTTATTATATTATGCTGCATTATACTTCATTATAATGTTAAATCGTTCTTCATTTTTTATTAAAATATTTTTTTCATAAAATATTTTTTTATAATTTAAAAAAAAGTACTAATTTTTAATAAAAGCATGCGGTTTTCAACCATTAAAAATTATTTGCGCGTGCTCGCCACCTTCTCTTTCCGCTTCTTGACATGCTTTTTAACCTTCACTTTGCGTTTCTCCGCCTTTGCCTCTTTAACCGCTTTCTTACGCGCTTTTTTGCTCTCAGGAGATTCGTCACGTGGACGCGAGGAATTGATAAAGCTAGTGTTACCATCACCCTCAGCCTCGGAGTCTTCTTCCTCGTCTTCTTCATCTTCACTTGCATCGGTGCCGTCGTCGTTGGTTTTTGTGGCGTTTGCTATATTTTCTTTATTCTCATTTTCACCATCGCCAGCCAGTATAGCAGGTTTCTCCTGTACATTGAGCTCAGCGTTTAAGCCAGTAATTTTACCATATATAAGATCTTGCTTAACACCTTTCTTGGCCTTATCGACATCGCGCTCAAAGTGACGCACCTGAAAGAAAATTTTAAATTAAAAAAAAAATTAAATTTTTGTCTTTTAAAAAATCTCATACCTCATCCAAACGCTTGGGTATGTAGGTGTTCTGCCACACCGCCTCATCGATTTTCTCTTGCGCCGTGATCGCTTCAAAATCGCGATCTTTGATCTCTTCAGATATACGCTCCAAACACGCCTCCATATTCTCCTCTGTAATCGACTGATCTGTTATGAAGTCAAACAGCTCTTTCACAGTCATTGTGGCCACCGAACGTTTGCGGAAGAAATCGGATATGTTGGCGCAATCTTTACGCAAAAAGTCAAATGCATGCGGGTGATCGTGCTCCACCGACTGACTCACATCGATGATGATTAGTTGCCCATCTTGTAGTAAAATATTAAATTCTGACAAATCTGCATGCACCAATTTGCATTTGTTGTAGATACGCCACATAAGCACCACACACTCACGATAGAGCTCACGCGCTTTGGAGGTAGTCAACTCCACATCTTTCAGTTTTGGTGACGGCCAACCATTTTTGCCACAGAAACGCATCACCAACACATGTGAACGCAAGAGTAAGGGTTCCGGCACTGGTACACCGGCATTATGCATACGCAAATAGTTACGCATCTCCTTCTCCGCCCAGGTGCGCACCATTTTGCGTGGATTGTGACGACAGTAGCCGTGTCGAAAACGAAATTCACCCGATACATACTTATCACGATCTTTGAATATCAAAATGGATGTTTTATAGATTTTGATCGCGTATTCATCGTCCTCCTTCGAAACAGCATGGTACACATTCGCCTCTTTGCCAGTCGAAATGCAGCCATTGATCTCTTGTATAAAACCACGATTTAACAATTTGAACAGTATCATACGTGTACGTGGATCCATAACTTGCTCAGCTGTCGCGCGATCATGCTTATCGCGCACACGCACACGTTCCGCTTCTTGACGCCGATCGAATGTGACCAAGCGATTGGCGGCCTGCGCGCTCATATTGGCATTCGGATCGTATTTCTCGACATTGATGCGCGCGGAGTAACGTTTCAAAAGTTTTTCATTCGGTTGATAGCTGTTCAAACGATTAGACTGTGCGGCGCTGCCAGCATTTGTATTGCCTGTGTGGTTGAGTGAAATTTGCGCATTGTGCTTTTGGTAGCCGGTATAAGACTCTTCATAGTCATAAGCATCATCACTGGCTTCATTGTAGTCATAATCATCTTCGGCTTCTTCATTGTCATCTTGCTCGTCTGCGCTTGTTTCGTCTATTATATTCTTCAAATCGTCGTTTTCAATTTCACCTTCTGCGATATCCTTGAACATGACATGCTTGACGGTCAAGTTTTTGAAGTTATTCACCAAGTTATTCTGAAATGGAAGGATAAATTTTATCAAGAACAGTTGTGTATTATTAATTTTTCAATTTGTTCCAATTATGCTGCTGCCAATTGGTTAGTTTGCAGCATTTGCCTGTTAAGCACCTTATATGGTATTTCCTCCTCCTCGTCAGCATCACTGAACTGATGCGAGTCCCTTTCGGTCATCTCTAAACTCTTATACACTTTTCGTTTATGGAAATACAAACTATTAACACAATATTAGAAGAAAACTAAATTAATAACGAAATCCACACGTGCTGGTTGGTGGCAGTGCTTAATTTTCAAGTTGCTTGTGCTGCTTCTTATATAGCTTGTACTAGTTCACAATTGCTTTGTTGTGAAATAAGGATTTCAAAATGTTGTTGTTTCAAAACTTGTGAAATGGTAATTTCATACAAAATTTATATTTTATGGAAATAAAATATTTTTTTTTGGAAAATGTTGCAAATTGAGGCATCAAATATTTCATAATAAAATCATACTTAGATATTTATTGGAATAATTATATTTTCTTTTATGCATTCAGAATGAGTAATAAAATGTAATAATTAGACAATAAAAAAGTAGTTGAAATACCTTAATTGTTTTTTCTTTATTTTTCTTATAATTTATAATTTAATGAATATGGCACAATAGCTTAGTTGGCTTATTTGTTTTGATTATATTTTTCTTATTTTTGCTTATGCATCAGTATTCGCATTTATTTACGTTGCAGAATCAAAACAAACTAAGCAATGACAAGTGAACAGCTGATAGCAACACGCCGTACTAAAAAGGGTCACAATAAATCGTAAGCAATGCGAGTTTCGGCAAAATATCTGTAATCTTAACTTTGCTTTAAATTGTTATTAGTTAAAACGTTCTATATTATAAATACACATAACAAGAAGCAGTACTACAAATGTTTGTGCTCGCCGAATTGAAGGATACTATACGCATAGCGCCGGATCAATTTCAATTGAAATTGGTTGAAGCGATACGCGACGAAATCAACCGGAAGTTGGCCAATAAGGTAAGCAATGTGTAATATTTAACTATTTTTATTAATTAAATAATAAATTTCCATTTATATTTAGGTTCTACTAAATCTCGGCCTCTGCATTGCGCTCAAAGATATAGTCTCTTTGAAAGATTCCATAATACTACCCGGTGATGGCGCTTCACACACCGAAGTGCTATTTCGTTACATTGTCTTTCGACCAACCATTGGCAGCATACTCACTGGGAAAATACGTAGTTGCAGTCGTGAAGGTGTACACGTGACCTTGGGTTTCTTCGACGATATACTGATACCACCGTCAGCGTTACAACATCCCTCCCGCTTTGAAGAAGCCGAACAAGCGTGGGTGTGGGAATACCCGCTGGAAGATGGTGCCAAGCATGATTTGTTTATGGATATCGGTGAGCCTATCAAATTTCGTGTGTCGCGTGAAATTTTCGAGGAAAGTTCACCCATTGGACCGCCAAAAACAGATCCACAGCAAGCAAGCACTTCAGCAGCGGCTACGGCGGCGGCAGCAGCGTCTTCGCAACAAACTGAAGTTAAAACGCCGTATCGAATAGTGGTTGGTGGCAATGTGTGAAAATATATTTTTTTAAATGATTTTGAATTATTTTATTTAAAGGCTGCCATCAATGAATCGGGTTTGGGCGTGTTGTCATGGTGGGATCAACAAAATCAGGCTGCTGAGGAAGGTGACGAAAATGAGGATGAAGATAATGCGGAATATGAAAATGACGAAGATGGCGAAGGTGCCTATGAAGAATGAAATAAATATTTTTATACAAAGAATAGCGTTTGAATTTTCAATTTTTGAACGGTGTTAAGTGAAAAGTGAATTTAGTGGCTCAGTGTTGTTATATGGAAAATGTTTGCTGAAATTGTTGTGGAAAGTTGTTTTTAGTAGTTCTGGCGAATTTTAAAGCATTGAAATAATGTGTTGCCAATTGTGATATATAAAGTGAAGCCCAGGCAATATGGTTTGTCCAGTGTGAAAGTAGAGCTAGAGCAATAGGTTCAGCAAGAGTGCGTACGCTCAATTCCAAATCCTATTCTTATTTTAAAAAATTTATATTTCTCACTATTGGTATTTGTTTTTAGTGAAATCGTCCGCTACCCTAATCCCTCACACTAAATGAAAACAATATTTCACTACGGTGATTTTTCATTTTTGAAATATTTTATTTTCAAATTTGCATATCATTTGTGGTCTTTGCATGCTTTTATTTAAATTTGAGACAATATTTATCATAGCTGCTTACTTACATATATAATTTTTTTTTTTAATTTCTTTTATCACTTAATTTTAAAAACAGTGTATCTTTTCAATTATTTGTGTAGGTATTTATTTTAATTTGCTTTTCGTATTTTTTTCTTCAAAGTATAAAGCAATATATTATTTTGTTTTATGAAGTTCATCACTTGTATACTTTATACGACATAATATTTGCATAATTTAAAATTTGATGAATTTTGTTTTTAATTTAATTTTTTGTTAATTATTATTTTTTTTATTAAGTTTTTTTATTTCAATTTTTATATTTAGTTCACTTAATAATAATTAATTTAATTCTTTTTTAAACAATTAATTTTTTAACGCTACATTTACAATTATTATGCAGTCTGCACACACTAAGGGAATTATATAACACATACATAAATATTTTTTTAGACACAAATTAATTAAAAGTAAGTTTTTTGTTTTTAAATTATATTTAGCTTAAAAAAGGTTTTGCACTTTAATGTGTATTGCACAATTCAGTTTAGAAAATTAGTAATAATAACGCCTCACATGTACACTTAATTTAATTTTATAGTTTTTTGTAATGTTTTGTAGTTTTTTTTTTTACTTGTAATCTTGTGTTACCATTCTAGTCTATAAAGTTATTATTTATTTTACAATTAATTTTTTTGTTTATGCTAAAAGTCATTTTATTTAATATCAATTGCCAAAATTTAATATATTTTAATTTTATTTTATACCTTTAAACTACATAGATGTTTAATGTTTTACTTTGATGACGTTGTTGTTTTTGCCATTTTATTAGTGCTTTATTTTTTGTAAATTTTTTTTGTGAAACATTACTTTTGCACATTTTATTAATTATTAATTCATTTGCAATTTTAACTTTTTCTTTGACTGCTTATCTCTTTTTTTTTCCCCAAATGTTCTTAAAAAACTTTTACTATTTTTTATCTTTATTTATCATATACACTTTTCTTTTCATTAGTGTTTCTCTTTCTTTTTATTTTTGTTCGTCTCAAAAACTAATTTATTTTTTGTTTTTATTTTTGTATTGTTTTCTTCTCTCCCTCTCTTTATTTATTATTATAACATGTATTTTCCTTCCATTTATTTTTTCCACTGTATGTCTATACAATTTTTTTCCTTCAGTTTATTCTTCTTTTAAATTTTACTCAATTTTCCAGCATTTCTCTAGATTTCTACATTTCTTGTATGGTTTTTGTTGTTGTAGCAGCATAAAAAATATTGAAATAGTTTTGAAAAATGCTATTAGTTATTACTCGGATTTATATTTGGCATCACTCCGATTATATAGAATAGACTTTGGTATGAACGGATCTCTCTTTGGTAATCAACTTCGCGTTGTCCTTGATTTGTTTTTATTTTTCCTTTTATTTACATTCTGTGGTTCCTTACTCAGGCTTCCTAAACCCTCACTAATAATTTTCAAATCCTAAGTTATCCTGTTTTTAAGTTCCTTCACTCCAATACTTTGTCTCTATATGAACCTGTTTTAAGACTACTTACTTATTTGTATTCTTCTTCTTTTAAGTGCTCCTAATTTGTCTTTAGTTGTTCTGAGATCCATAATCTCGAATGTCCGGTTACTATTTCATTTAAGGTCCTTCATATATATAATATTGAGTTCTCTGTATAATTAAAACTGAATTTTAACTTTTCTGTTTTCAGATTTCTTTCAACTCGCCTCTTTTACTTTCTATCTATTTCTCTTTGTCTTAATTTTTAATACATTCTTTGGTATGCGCTTTTCGTTCTTCTTCATAATCTCTTACTATATTTTGTATACATTTTTCTCCATAATTTGCTTGTAAATTTTTTTCGGTTTCTGTTTCTGTCTCTGTTTTTTCGTAAATTTTCCATTTTCTAGCTAAGAGTTTGTTATATATTATATATTGAACTCCTTTTGTAAGATTACTTTCTACAAGTAACTATGGATATTTGTGGTTGTTCTACGGCATAGTTTTAAAGCTTTTTCATGCATATAAAAATGTAGCTTTAGATTTTTTTTAAACCGATTTTTTATATTTGATTCTGCTTTAGCTTTTTTACTTTATTTTATGGATTACTTTATTTATAGCAGTTTGTAAGTGTATTTCTGTTTTAGTTAAACGTCTAGTTCATATTATTTATCAATTAAGCTTTCACTGCTTTCGTTTTTAAAAGCTTTCACTATTGTATCATTTTATTCCTCACTATTTAAAGTACTTTAGAAGTTGCCTCGGCATTAAAGTTATGAAAATGAAGTATTTATATGTTCTGGTATGCTTTACTACAATGAAATTCGTATGTCATATTTTTAACAAAGCTTTCTTAAGTTTTTGTTTTATAAATTTTATTTCGAACTTTACTTAAACTGTTGTTTTGTATTTATTAAAGAATGTATGCCATTAGAAAATATTTAATTTTTTGTCAACTATTTTCATAGCTAAATGTACTACTTATAGAATTTATTTTATAGTTTCATCATTCTTATTTTTATTCTTTAATTTTTAATTCGTCGGTACTTGAGTATTTTACAATTTATATCTATTGTTTTTGGTAAAGTACAGTTTTTAAAAGAACAGCGTTAAAGAGTTAAAGCTAAATTGCAAGCTTTTTCCAAGCATTTCTAGTGTGACAAAATTTAAGATGTTCCTCTGTTGATCTATTTTTTAAACGTGTGAAGTATGATAATTTAAATGTTGTGAAACAATATAAAAAATAAACAAATAAAACAATATTACTTCTTTAATAAAAAAAATATTTAAAAATGGTAAACGATAGCGAATTTTTTCGGTTTACCATAAATATAAAATTAAATATTCATTTTATTAACATTCCGTATGCTCAAACGTAGGTACAAGCTCTTTAACTGATTGTTTATTTTATTTCAGTAAAAGCTTTCCCGGCTAAAATAGCTTTCGCCTCCCGTTTACCGTCAAGCTTTGATTTTCTGTAATGTAAATATTTAATCAATAAATTATTTGCTTCATGGTTTGAAAGCTCTGATTAGGGCGAAAGATAAACTTCTAAAGTGAAAGCTTGTATTTTTAGTTTGAACATTATACTACAGCTTTTAGCAATGACAAAAGTAGCTGCCGTTTTAGCTTCGAGCTTTGATTTTCTGTAAATATTCAATGAAGTAATTATTTCTTTATGCTTCGAAAGTTCTGTTGAAGGTGAAAGTCAAGCTTTGAAAGTGAAAGCTTTTGTTTTTAGTTTAAATATTTCAGTAGAGCTTTTGGCATATATGTACATATCTATTGACAAATTTCATTTGTGTAATATAGAATTTTTCTGTAAAGCTTTTACATATTAATGATTGTGTGTAGTTACTTGTATGAATATGAACTAAGTGGGCGGATTTCTTTATTTATTGTGGAACTGAAGTAATCGTAACTGTACTTAAACTTAGCTAACATAGTAAATATAATTGAAAACTTTCATAAAAATAAATAAATCAATGATTTATGTACATTCCATATTATCATATTCAGCATTGCAGTATTGATTTGAAAGCTCTATTTTATGTAAATATGAGTACTATTTTTTAACATGTTTCGTAAAATAAACGGTTTAAGTGATAGAAAGTACAGTTTTCTTTATCTTCAATTATATACTTGAGTGTAGCTTCGTGAAAGCTCTACATTTCCCCATGAACACGACATTTCCTCTAAGTCTTTGCTGAGTTATTTTACATGCGATAACTTTAAAGATTTCGCAGGTATATTTCAGACTCTAAAGGCATTCCGTAAGCCAGGCGCCGTATACATTACTATCCGAATAAATAAAAATATTAAGAATTCTAACCTAAAATATTAAATCACAGTAAAAATTTTTTAAAAGAAAACTAACCTTAACTTAAAGTAACTCACAGGCATTCAGTTGAAGTGGTGAATCCTTTTAAATACATATTTTATATAAGTATTGTGTGAAAGCTTATACTTTGAAAAGCTTTCGCACCGAAATATAAGATTCATAAGAGTCTGGCTCTAAGCTATGTATTCTTATGATGACTTTTTGTGAAAGTTTATGTCCTTGTGTGAAAGCCTAAGTGATTTTAAAAGCTTTCATATAAAGTAGAGTTATAATATTCTGAGGTTTATATTTAATGAGTGAAAGCTTGAGTGATTTTAAAAGCTTTTGTTTAAAGTATATTTTGCATTCTGAGTTTAACTGCAAGCTTTAGTAGTTTTAAAAGCTTTTGCATAAAGTACAGTTGCATAAAAGTCATATTCTGAGCTTTATATTTATAAGAGGCTTAACAAAACACGTCTTTAAAGCTTACAAAATAAGATGAGATTCTTGCTGGGACCAATTCTGAACCAATTGTAGTAATGACAATACTATAAACGTAATGGGTAGGAAGTTTATCTAATTTTGAAAATTTTCGTATGGGTTTCTTCACTAATATTAAAAAATAAAAACTAAAAAAAATTAATACATAAATAATAATAATAATAATAGTACAAAAATATTTTATTAAAACATTTTGAAAAAAATAACGGCATTTAAAAATATTATGATATATGAAATTTTCATTAAATTTTGTATACACTTTAATAGCGTTAAATAATTTCATATTCGCTACTTAACATTTCTAAAATAAATTATGGCAACAGTTTTCAAATTTGAGATTTTTTTACTTTAGAAACCTGCATGATATTTGTTTATAGAACTTTTAAAAATATTGCTTAAAATTGTATATTTTTATGTAATTTGAGGAACATTGGCATTGTTTAGCAGTAATATAAATATACTAGATTAGATTATTTTAAATTACTCACTTTACAATATTGTTTTCTATGTTGTTGCTGTATTTTTTATATGAAAAGTTGTAAAACAAGTTATAGGAAAATTACGCAAGAACATTTGTGTACGGTTATTGGACTGTTATTTGATGTTTGAAAAATTTGCTGGCATATTTTATATTTTTTTAAGAAAAAATTCTTAAAATTTTATAAAAATAATTTATTTTTACCGAAAAAAGAAATAAATTAAATTAAATAAAAAATAATTAGAAATAAATTATTATTATTAATATTATTAAATTAATTATTTTTCTTCTAAAATTAAAAATGCAAACATATTTTTCAAACAAAAGATAACCACTCTCTCATACACTTTTTGGTGATCTATTTTCAATATTAGGCATAGTAAGTATGTATACATTTGCTTTAGAAATATTTTCAGTGCAGTTTTTTCCATAGTAGCTCACAGCAGTTCATCCATCAGAAACATCTACTGTCTGTTGTCATTACCACTTCATAGTCAATATGTAGCAAACGCAAGTATCATAAACTGTGACAGAGTTGCATATCTACTTTCAACTGCTCTCCCCCACAAATTGCTCCACGCCTGCGGCTTCTTGTACATGGCACATGCAATTAACGCCACTGCAACTACGCAAACGTATTATTCAATGATTAAGCAACGTGGCAAATGTTCTTTCAAATAGTCGAACAACTCGTGTGAGGCGCCCGGACAATTGGTCAGCTCGAGTTCTTGCAAATGACGCAGCTGTATTAGACTGGACAGGCCGGAGGAGGTGAGCAGTGGACAGCCGGCGAGTGAGAGTACTTGTAGATTTCGCATTGAGCATAAGTGTTGTAGGCCGAAGTCACGCACTTGTGAACACCAGCGTAGAAAGAGTGCGGTTAGTGAGAGCATGGTCGAGATGTAGCCGACACCGATGTCGGTGATGTGTACGCATCTGAAATGGATGGAAAGGTGTTTTGTTTGTTAAATCGTTTAAGGTGTCAAATCTGAATTGCTCAAGGTTGTTTGAGAAATGCTATTTGAGGTTATTTTGAGTGACAATAAGTGTTACGCCGCCCCTAACTTGTCGTTGGTTTCATGGAGGAGATTTAAGAAAGAGACTGGGAGGTGATAGGGGTATGTCCTAAAAATATGCAGTATAAGAATAATTTTTGGACAGATAACTTAAAGTGGAACCGTTAGTCCATAAAAATATGATTTAACTTGTTACTTAGATTTTGATACACCAAATCTCGAACAGTATTGATATCAATTATATAAATAGATTATTATCATTAGTTACGTCTTAAAGACTGGTTAAGGAATGCCTATCCTCACTATCAGATCACTTCGCAATCAGAATACTTTGGACGCCTGGAATCACAGGAAATTGCTAAGCTGATAAGCTTGCTAGATTAGGTACGTCAGTCTCACCTACAGTGGAATGGGAACAAATGGGAGCACCACTATCCCTTTGTAATTTACTACTAGATGGATGAGCTTTAATTGAACTGAACAAGTTCTGAACTAGCTTGTTCTATCGCAAGATTCTTCTGGTCCAAGGTAAAACGCAAGAGGTCTAAGTCAGTAAGAACAATCTTTGCATAGTCTAAACGTATTTCTTATGGTGGGGAACTTCCATTGAACCAAACCTAGTGTTCAAATTTGAAGGGATCAAAAACAGAATTCTCTCGAAAATTTTTCGCTTTTGAAGACGTTCAATTGCTTAGTGGGATCTATAAAATACTCATTTACTTCTCAATGCGGAGCTTGGTGGTACGTAGAGAACTACAATACCAAAGCGACGTAAAGCTTTCTCAGTGTCACTGCTGGTTTACTTTCAAACTTGTGTCAGTATATGGCATTCCTGGTTAAGGTGGACCTTAATATTCAAAGTTTCAACAAATGACGCAGCTAAACTAGTCCGGAACCAAAAGGAACTTCTACTGACTGCGACTCATCTAGTTCTGTATTTCGTTCATAAATCAGTAAGTACTTAGAAGATTTCGTTTAGAGAAGTCACTGTGCAATAATGCCTGTTTATGTGAGCGAAATGGAGCTTTCTAGGGCAAGTTCTGAGATGAGATCCAGATACAAATAATCAACTGGAACGCTATTAACTGGAATCCACAAGGCAGCAGAAGGAAACTCCGAACCGCTCTAACGTGGAGAAGAAATTTGGACATCGAAATAAGTAGCTAAGGTACAAGAAAGTTGGTGTCAAGTTAAGAGGATAACACAAGTACGAAATGAATGTAAGAATATCATTGGGGCCCTTTTCTCCCCTCCGGAGCCATAGGATACAAAATTCATATGTAATAGACTCGAAGGCAGCAAAGGAATGCTGTTCGGTCTAACTCACAGATTCCATAATATTCGAAGGCTTTGCGAGGTATGCATGAATACTCATTTAAAAATATGTACAGCAATCGACTGAGGTTGTTAAAGTATTGTTCATAGTAAGATTTGAATTCTGCTACCAAAAATGAGACAGCATTCTTAAATGACTTTGTCATGGTCGTAATTGAAGTATTTCGAAGGACCTTCATATAGAATTTCCAGTATACTCTTCCATTCGCAAGTGGGTTGCTATACTTATTTTGTACAGACATTATAAGCATCGAATGCATATGGATTTCCAGTCCAGATGCCCAGAAGAGTTTGTTGAAGATCCAACCACGAAACTGAAAGGCTTTAAAATTAAGTTGAACGAGATATCTAATACACTAATGAAACGAAGGGAATATGTTGGATATATCATACATGAATATTTGGTTCATATGTGAACAACACCTCGACAGCTAAGTACCGACCGTTGTCTCTGTGCCTCAAATCGATACAAAAGATGGTAAGTTATCTCAAATTGCTTTCGAATATCTACCGTAGTCTCCAGATTAGGACCCCAGAGACCTTGCTTTCACTTTCTAGTAAATTTCTTGATACTCTGAGCATCATATCATGCATATCGGAATTTTTTTGTAGATTCCTTCAAACTTACCTATCCAACGTCAGCTCCTCCAGCTGATTTAGATCACAGGCAATATACTCCAGCGATGCGTCCGTAATGCGCGGACACCACGACAAATCGAGGGCACGTAACTTTTGCAGATTCTCGGCAATCAATTCCACGCCATCATCGGTGAGTTTACTGCAACCGGATAGACTAAGTACCGTTAAGTGGGGCAAAGAGTGCACTGCAATGAGAAAGAGAGAGAGTAGAATACATGAGAAAGGAATTACAAGCTGACGCGAAAAATATATTAAAATATTGTAGAAAATAAAAATATAAGTTTGTAGAAGATGAGGTTAGACGGCACTACATACTTATGTATATATATATACAGTTACACAAATTGTGAAAAATTTCAATGGCCGTGTGATGACTCATTGGCAGCATGAATGAATGAAAAATTCGTTGCGCAACACTACACGTGGCAGAAGGACGAAAAAGTTTTCCATACACTGAAAGCTGAGGTTGGCACATAACAGGGTTGCATGAAAGGCAAATTTATGTAGTATATATACGTATGTATGTATGTATATATGTAAAGATGTATATAATGGCGGGCACTCATATTTTATTGCATAGCATGAGAGCAGTCGGTTGCTCTGCGACAGCTGAACCACACCAAAGTAATGTCAACGCGTTGCAACAACATACAATGCAGTTATTTTCGCAGCAGCATGTTGCGAAATGGAATAAAATAAAATATATGTATGTATTTGTATTTGTATTTGTATGAATGAATAAATGAATGGTAAGTAATGCAAAATAAATGCAGATGACATACTTTGTTGTGGTTGCACTGACTGACGCAACAGCAGTAACGTTTGTACTTAGTACACAACGCGAGTCCAACTGAAAAAACACACACATAGATACTTAAGCGCTTGAAGGGTTGACTAAAAGACAGACGGTAAGATAATGTCGCGTTGCTGCGGAGGAACTGCGTCTGTCAGCATGACAGACGGCTGGCTGGCTGACCACTCGTGTAGACAAAGCTGATTTGTCTAGTACTGTATGAGACCGTCAAAGCACGCTCGCATATCATATTGCTGTTACCCGAGTAATTTATTCATGGCGAGTTAGCCGCAACTCAGTGTGTGTCAGTCTTCAGCTTGATTGCGATTTATCATCGCAAGTACTTACTGCATATTACTATATTTGGGTAAAATTATTTGAAGCAATGCTCTCATTTTTCATTTTGTGCATTAATCTTACTGCAGCATAGCAGTGGGATTACAAAGTCACATTTGTTAATAAATCCTTGTCGGGAGTTTGTGGTTAATTCTTTTCTAGTTTTTCTTGATTGACACTGGAGCCGGTTAAAATTTGTTCAAACAAAAAGGTTTTCCCTTATTGTAGTAGCAGTAGACTTTCTCATTCACTGGTAACACCAACATTCAAAGCTTTAAAAGCTTTACTTTGTAAGATAAAGGGTTGCCTCCTAGTTTTTAATTCACTGACCTAAGTTAAAGAGGTTCAGAGAAGTTAGAGGTGAACAATACAACTACAGAACTTAAAATTGGCCCCAGCTTCAAACAAACCTTAAGAAAGAGCTTAAATTTTTGATGGCGGTCCCCTTAAGCTGGCAATTACAAAGTCACGAACGTAGCTCTGTTTCTGTAAAAAGATTCTTATAAAATCTTTCCGTCGTTTTGAGGCGCTATTATCCTTCATTTGTTAGAAATAGTCGAAAACAGGTGAAAAGCTCAGTTATTTATGTAGCATGAATATAACAGAAGAAAAAGTCCCTAAATCTATTGAAGAGTGTTTCTGTAGAAGATGTGTAAAATGTAGTTTTAAGAGATGAATTTGTTTCAAAATAATCTACTTTTGATGTCATTTTGAAATCTACTTTTTAGTTCTAACGAATCTGGTGTTATTACTCATTGTCTTGAACATTTTCTCTTGAATGATTTGGTTGGTTGGTTGGTTGAAAAGGGAGGCGAAGAGAGCCTGACGGCAAGGCCATTATTAGACCCATTGTGCTCCCCGAAGGTACCCTGATAAGCGTCACCTGAACAACTCGGTCGATTTAACGAAGCTTTTGTGTTTATTCCATCACTGCTGCCCAATTTCTCTTAGATTAGAGTAATGGGAGCCTTGGAAGGTATCTCTTCTTAACCGACAGAAGGCCGGGCATTCGCAGAGATAATGCTCTAGTGTCTCATCATCTTCCGCGCACGCCCTGCATTCAGCCGATTCTACTATGCCAAGTCTCTGCAGGTGGCCTCTTAGAGGTAGGTGCCCCGTGATGACCCCTGTGATACAGCTTACTTCTCTTTTGCTTAAAGTAAGAAGTTTTTTGGTCTGTTCAGTGTCAACATTACCCCATAGTAGCTTTGTGGTACGACTCGTGTTGCACATGTTCCAGGATCTGAGATGTTCACCAAGCATCCATTGCTTTAGGCAGCGCTTGAGAGTACTGAAAGGTCTGGGGCAGTTTAAGGGAACTGTGTTCCCAGCTGCTCCTGAGCGATGATTTACTGAACTTAGAAATTTATTTACACAACTGTTAATTCTGGTCTTACAAGAATTTCGAATAAAAACATTAGTCAACAATGAAGGGGATTCGCCAATGTATAAAGGTTCCTATAAAATTATATATATTTTCATGCAGATGTATTTATCCTCATCACTTGTCTGCTCTAACTTTTCACTTTTGCATTACACTTGTTTTTTTGTGTCTCATTTCAGTCTGCTTCTCATTTTTCATGTGGTGATAGAAGTAAGTGTGTTGTTGAAAAATGATGTTGCGGCAACATCATTGGGGTTAAGCAGGGCTGGTAGCATTAGCGTGTTATATAAATACAGTATCTGTACATTTAGGTAATTATCCTTTGGCTATTCAAATTTACTTTTTAAGTATTTGGTTTTATTATAACCTATTAAAAGTCATTGTTGTACATAACTTGATACAGCTTTGTTACCATATAATACACCCCAACGGAAGATATACGTAAAAATATTTTATAATGTTTTATAGTCGTCAACTGGCAATTTAAAACTCATACATTTTGGAGGAAAAACGATCAATGAACGACTATAGCCTTTGTCTCAAACGAGACGGGAGGTCTAAATGGTCAGGCAAGTAATAGCCTTTTAGCGCTGGAGTTAATTGATCAATTAACAGGCCTTTGTTCGATTAAAGCGTCATTACCATTCAAAAGTAAAATCTTATATTACTACATTAATTCTTAATCGAATACAAATTGAGTTGAAATACATACATTAATATACATAAAATACTTGAAATTAATATCTAATACTATTTTGTAAATCAGATTGGTTGCCAACACTTACTTATACGTTTAATTGGTAACCCTGGCGAGTAAACCTTTTTCGTAACTAACAAATATTATTTATTGTGAGAAGGAGGCTTCATTTTCTTTATTAAAAGTAGAGTCGTTCCATTGTGTTATCGAAACTATGTGGAATGGTTCATTAGGGTTCGTTAGCCGCCTGCTTCTGAATATATAATTTTGTTGTACGTGATTTATATTGTTCTCGAGTACAATAAGAAAGGTGAAAGTTAAATAAATTATTTATAAACCTAATATTAGATTGGCAAATATCTCCCTTCCGCCTTTTTGTCTTTTGAATTTCCTGGCTATGTATAAAGCGCTACAAAGCTCCTATCTGGCAATACTATACATCTTTGAAAGGTCTTGACCTTAACCTGCAAAACGACGCTATGCATGATTAGTTTGGATATTGCGTTATACAGTTATAGACGTGTCATGGAGTTCACGAACGCCGAAACTCGCGCTACTTTAAAGTTTTCCTTCGTTAAAGGCAAATTCGTTAGAGAACGACGACGCTCCGTGAGATCAATGGTGTTTTGGGGTATGGTACTCTATCACTTCGAACTGCGGAGGAATGGTTTCGACGATTGGGTGAAAACGACACCATGGATAAGCCAGCCAGAGGAAGACCTGTGAGAATCATGGAAAACATCGAGTTAGACCGGCATGTCTCGTGACATCGCCCAAGAGATGGGAGTTAGTCACCACCAACCTATTTTAAAAAACGGCAGAGGGCTGGGTACACAAAAAAAAAGCTTGATGTTTGGGTGCCGTATGATTTAACGCAAAAAAACCATCTGGATCGAATCAACGTCTGCAATATGCTGCTGAAACGGAACGAACTCGACTCATTTTTGAAGCATATGGTGACTGGCGACCAAAAATGGATCACATACGACAATATCAAGCGAAAACGGTCGTGGTCGAAGGCTGGTGAATCGTTCCAAGCAGTGGCCAAGCCGGGATTGACCGTCAGGAAGGTTTTACTGTGTGTTTGGTGGGATTGGTAGGGAATCATCCACTATGAGCTGCTCCCATATGGCCAGACGCTTAATTCTACCATCTACTGCGAACAACTGGACCGTTTGAAGCTGGCGATAGACCAGAAGCGTGCAGAATTGGCCAACAGACCATACACTTCGTTGATGACTCGTCAGAAGTTAACGAACTAATTTGAACTAAATCCAATCACTGTAATACTTTTTATAAAGCATTGAATAAAGAGCAAAAAAGCGGAAGAGAGATATTTGCTAACCTAATATAACATTTAACTCTCTAATATTATGCATTCAATAAAATTATCATATTATTGATTGTATATTATGTAAGGACATTATTATTCTCTTTTATTCTTAACCCTTTCAAGTCAGGCAATAGTTTCTTTTATTTCCCCGAAAAAAAACTGTATTTATTCCACTTTTATGGCAATCAAACTGTGAATATTTATATTTAAGTGTATATGCATGCTGTAATGTCGATTGTTTGCGCAGAATTCTTTTGTTATCCTTGTCAAATGTCCTTATCAAGCAGACAGGCACTGCTGATTGTTGGCATACGTACATAACGGTTTGTTTGTTTTTGATTTATTTCCATAAAAATTTGTTTATTTTCGATTTTCGATGGCTGCCTTCCCTCCGATATTCGGTTCTTTGACATTAATGTGATATTTTGAGGATTTTTCCAATTCCATCGAGTGTGTGTGTTCCAACTTCCTTGTAGTATTTGCATACCAACACCTAATGATTGAAGCTTTTATTTGATTTTGTTTTTATTATCGGCCATTATATAATTTGCTATAAACTGCCATAATGACATTAAGCTGACCAAAGAAGAATGTTAATTTGTGTAGAATTAATCAAATAAGCCCGTGAGCGACCCTAATCTATTGGGTTGGTTCATAGTGATGCCGTGTGCTTTATTAAAGTTTCTTTGATAAGGGTCGGCGGATGACTATATTCTTTTTTTGTATTTCAACTTTTTTACACAATTTTGTGCGAAGGCTCCGAAGAAATTCAGCAAAAAATCGTTATCAGCATACTCTTAATATAATCAGGGTTGTCTGTACATATGTAGTGGTTAAGCTATAATCCGATTTTGACGTATAGCGCTTAAATGCAAATTGAAAATGGCTGTGCGCTTGCAAACAAAATTATAGTCACACATACATACATATGTTCATATCAGTGTGTATTACAATACATGCGCTTTAAAATGCTTGTGGGCTTGTGTTCCTGTACGCCTGTCAACAACAGACCTGAGTGTCCATTGCCATAAGTTGTCATTGTAAACTATAAATGTGTATGTGTGTATGAGTATTATATGCAAATACATGTGCATATTTGCTTTGATATTATCTCAGAAGTATAGTTATAATGGACATTGATACGAGGGTTGCTGCCTATATTGCTGGTCTAACAATAGAGAGGTGACTAAGGTGGTTCAAAACAGCATATATTAATATTATTAATATTAGTATTATGCTCCCAAATGTTATCCATATTAATTAAAGCGCTTCTGTTAAATTAAATATTAAATTTGTTCGAACAATTTTTGGATTAAATAACCCTAATATATAAATGTGTATACAGTTGAACTTCCATAACTAGGATTTCCATAACCCACAAAAAAAATAGAGTTTGACATCTATTCGAAATTTGACTCCTATTGCCAATTCTAGAGTTCGATTTATGGAGAACTTCGAGTTGTAGAAGTTTCCAGTTATGGAAGTTCAACTGTACATATGTATGTATATGGGTGATTCTATGATAAGAGGTTTCAATTGCATAGAGAAATTGGCGTATGCACCGCTTATGCGATTATAGGTGAATCTAGTTTTGCGCTAGTTTTCTCTCCTTTTTGCTGTCTGGCGCCAATTGGAAATACCAATAGAAACCAGGTCACTTTTTACCAAGTTTTTCCAACGGGCTTACTGTTTCTCTGCTTCCACCAGCGGGTACTGCATCGAACACTTTCAGAGCTGCAGCGCATTCGTCATTCGAACAACATGACCTAGCTAACGTAGCCTCTATCTTTTTATTCGCTTAACTATGTCAGTGGCGTCGTATAGCTCGTCGTTCCATCATCTGCGGTATTCGTTTTTGCCAATGTTCAAAGGACCATAAGTCTTCCACAAAACTTTTTCTCGAAAACTCCTAATGCCATCTCATCGGATGTTGACATCGTCCACGCTTCTGCACCATAAAGTAGGACGGGAATGATGAGGGACTTGTAGAGTTTGGTTTTGGTTCATCGAGAGATGACTTTAACATTTAAATGTCCACTCAGTCCAAACTAGCATCTGTTGGTAAGAGCGATTCTGCTTTGGATTGCGAGGTTAATATTTTTGGTTTTGTTGATGCTGGGGATGGCTGGAGGTGGGGAAGGGGTTATGTTCAGAAGCTCACGCAAGAAAGTATATAGAATCAAGCAGCTCACGACTTCCGGCCCGGGTGTCATGATGAATAGTAACTCCTCTAGCCTCTAACTCTCTCCCCTGGCAGTTATTTTGCCAGGGGAAATACGGCAGGGGAGAGACTGAATTATTTTTTGGGTTAATTATTTATTTCACTTTAATTATCACAGTATTAGTAATTTAAGACAATAAAGGCAAATAAATTAAATTAATAATATACGTTATATCAATTGCCAGGGGAGAGACAAAATCAGTTTTCGAATCCAGTACACCGCACGATCGGGCCGCAATAACTAAAAAACTATGGCGCACAAACGGATTTCGCGATTAGTATTGTTAACTTTAGGCTGAAATGAGCCCATGAGCTCTTTTTTCAATGCGATCGCCTTTGAATTTATGTCGTACCAGCGGAACAAAATTTGGCAGGGTAGATACATAAAAAAATCGGGACAAAAGTTAATTTTAAAAATTATATGAAATAAACAAAATAATTTTGTTTTTTTATTTAACAGTACTTAATTTTAATTATTTTACTTCCGATAGTTTAGGTTTAGCATCTCATACAAAAAATGTATGTATTGTCCGAAAATAAATAAAAAGTAGCAATGGGACAAGCCAGGGGAGATATTTTTTTAGACTTTGTAAGGAATTTCAGAAAAAATTGCGTTAATTATGCAGTAAGTTGTAATGTTATTTAATATATTAATATGATGTGATTCATTTAAAAAAATAGCAACATAAAGGACAAAAACAATACTTTAAGCTGATTGCCTCACAAGATACCTCTTATCGTAGAATCACCCATATACACTTCCTCCAATTTACAATTTTTTGGGAAGGATCAATTTGCCATAGCGCTTTGTCTTAGTAAAAAATAATATGCTGTGTGTTCAAAAAATAACGGGAATTTTCGTAAAAAAAATTATTTATTCGCAAACATTAGTGTTGCCACCTTTAAAATAGTACTCATTCGATGTGTCTTTGTTGGTTCCATTTACCAAATTTCTTATAAATTTTTTTTGTAATGCAATTCAAGATTTTCAATTTGTGTACTTCATGTCACTTTAAATCGCGCCTGACAGCATTTGTAGTGTTCAAACCTAGAAACGCACCACTCAACCCACGTAAATGTAGTCCGATATGGAGGTTGCTTATTACGGTTATTATTAAATTTTTTCCGAGGTAGTTATGTAACCGCAAAGCGTAATTATATTGCAAATCAAATGTGGAGTATGTGGTCAGCCTGAAGCATTTGGGCCAACACACTCAATGTATATGAGTACACAGATACTATATGGTACTAGTATAAGTTTCTATAGCTTCATCATCCATGTAAAAATGTAAAAACTTAAGAGAGGCGGAGATTAATGGTGATTTTTAAATAATCTTTTGTAGAAAAAGTTGCCACATTTTTGTTGTATGTATGCAATATATGTCTATTTTAAAGGCTTGTTAATGTAACACCCAAACTTATCATTGAAAATGTAAAGGAAAGGAAATAACAAATAAAATTCTACATATTTTAGAGAATATGATTTAACGTAAAATATATATAAAAAATAAAAAAAATACTGTCAGTTCGATATATTTTAGGCTTAGTCTAAGCTTCATATGGTAAGCGGGTTGCGTAGGATGGAGTATGTGACTAAGAAATTTTTTCATTACAATTCAAAAGAAGTGATTTCTCTCCAAAGCTTTCGCTAGTTCAATCACATTTTGACCTTATTCTTTCTAAAAATTATATAGTGATAATTCAGTCCATCCTTCGGCTCTACTTAGCTTTTCGGGAACCACTCTTTTCGAATTTTTCACTTTTCAATTTTCGAATAATTTACCGATGTGCTCCGTCGATTGTTGTTCTGGAGTCGGGTCGACTTAAAATGATTTCCTGTTTGTTTTTTTTAAATAGGATTTTGGAACTCATGACTTCGACCGATACATGTAACCCTAAATGGTTGTTATATTTGTTTTGAACAGACCTAAGTTCCTTTTAAGACACGCACACTCCATTGTTTTGCATAGTTGGTTTAATTTTAAGATGAAATACAATACATTATCCAAAGTATAGTATTGATGGACTCAACTTCGGCAATCATTAACTATTACTTTCCACTTCCTCGAAATTTTAAAAATACTTCGAATTTCGTATAATGTGTCAAATGAACTGTTTACATATTTTTTCAAAAGTTTCCCAATTATCTGAACGGTCTTGGTTTAAAATTCAATACCCTGGAATATATATTTTATAATTTACTCGATAATGTCTGAGGTACATGGGAAAAAATAAATGTATGATGTGAATTTTTAAGTAATTGCTTAATTAGTACTTAATTGCCATTCAATTAAAGTAAAAATCTACATATAATCCTCTAAAGTCTATGCGATGAGGAGAGAGTAAGAACATAATTTTGTGTTTTAATTGCATTGCAATCTCTAATGCATTTATCAAACATCATTTCGAATTTTTCTCCGAATTTTTTATTCAAAATTTGAAATTTTCAGTTATCGAATTTTCTTTTTTTTCACAGTGTACCACCATCCTCATAAGTATGCATTGTAATTAGATCAGTTGCGAAATATGTAGTAAACAACCAATACCATAATTGCACTGACTGCACACACACTTTAGTGTTGTGAGTGAGGTGGCAACGCTAGAAATATTTGCAATTGTTAGTGATGTCAACGTTTGGAGGAAACGCAGCAGAATCGTGTCTTGCTTGTCAATCTTGCAATCAATTTGTCGCATGCAAATAAGCAATTATAGACTTATATATGTGCATTCATGGCAACATTTCGACTGGCAATCAAATCAGCAGCTAGCAGTGGAGGCAATGTGAATAGAAATACAGTGGTGTGTGTAAAAAGGCAATAGCCAATGTTTATCCATTTGTAGCTTGAGTTATCATTCAACAACCTGAAAGAGTGTTTTGTGAATCCGTCTCTGGTGTTACTTGAAGCTGCATAACAACTCTATATGCAATATTAAGTTTATGTTTTATCATATTCTAGTTTTAGCTGCATTTTTATTGCACGCTACTGTACATTTATTGGAGTATGCTTGATATTTATATAAAAATAGTTGCAAAGCTTCTACGATGCACTTTATTGTATCTACTGGCGGTAAATTTAGTAAATTTAGGGTTGCCAACATCTAAAAATGCTAGTTTTTTTAGATATAAGAATTGTGGAAATTTTTTGTGAGTTCTGTTGGTACGGTTTAAAAAACCTGAACTTTATTCACCACTGCTTCGGTATTTCTCAAAATATTTCCGAAAAAAGTTTAAAATTATAACCCAGTAGGCAACCTTGCTTCCAAATCAACTGCCAACCCAACGATATACGAGTCAAGTGAGCGAAAATCACAAATTCACATTAGTAATATGCAAGGCACACCAACACAGCTCTCCATATTTGCACAAAAAATTCAACCCTGAAAGTCGTTATGAAGAGCAAAGGCAAATAAAAGCTTATTGCTGCGCAAACAATATACATATATACTCAGCCTCATTATTACAGCTACTTCCGTGCCATTACTAAGTTTATGCTATTTTTATATGAAATCAGAAACTCAAACTTAACTCTTTATTTCCGTTAATGACTTTCTCATTCAATTACTTAGTCGACTTTTTGTGCGCATTTAAGTTTTGTAAGCCCATTCGTAGGTGTTTTCTGCTGCTGTGTTTTGAGCGCTTTAATATTCATTTGCACCTACATGTATACTACATATTTTCTAGGCCTTAACTGTTTGAAATGCCAGCGGCTTAAGTCAGCCATTGTAGGCGGCAGTGAAATACTTAATAATACTCATTTGACTTGGTACGCAGAATGGCAGTCAGCAGTAGGCAGTAAGCAGATAAGTTGTGTTAGCGCCTAAAAATAGATTAAATTACCAGTTGTAAACAACATGGCGTACATTTAAGCAGCTTACTGTCGCATTGTATGAGTTTATTATATACATAAATATATATAAAGTTTGTAAACAAGTGTGTTGGGAGCATAAACTAGTCCTGATATGTTACTATAATATATTAAAGCATAATTATGGGCGCCTTTACTCTTT
The DNA here is from genome assembly GCF_028554725.1 of Zeugodacus cucurbitae. NCBI lineage: Eukaryota > Metazoa > Arthropoda > Insecta > Diptera > Tephritidae > Zeugodacus > Zeugodacus cucurbitae. Next base: position 17,675,252 of record NC_071669.1, read on the forward strand.
GATAGTAGTTGTTGTCATATGTTTGTGTTTTCACAGTATTCATGTGTTGTTGTAAAATTATATTTGTTTGTATTGTACTTATTAGTATGTTGCCCAGTGGTTCAGTGGTTCAGCTACTTTACTCTATAATATCCATATTTCTACATATAATCCTATGCCTCAAATACTTATACATATGTAGTTAAATATATTGTTAGTTGTGTGGAAGCACCTAATACACTTTCTTTCGTCAAAATAAAGCCATAAAAATTACATAATATGTTGTGGCAGGACAGTGCTATGACAATGCTATTAAACTTTTTCTTGGAGACGAATGGATAAAGTAAAGGATATTAAAGGTGACTGTCTATCGCTTCGATAATATTAAAGATTTGAAATATTTTCTAGAAAATTGTAAGAATTATAGAAACAAGTTATTTAAAAATATAAATGCATACAATTTGGATCAATTAATGTTTAAAATAATTTTTTTTTAAATAATAATATAATTAATATAAAAAAGTGAAAAAAGATATATGGTATATTAAACATTATCTTAAATAATTTTCTTAATTTTCAATAAAAAACTTTCTACTTCTATCATACTAAAGGCAGCAATCTGTAGGTTATGTTAGATTAGTTGTACCCCAGAGGAAAACACACTTAGACTACGAGAGACAGTTCTTTGTGAAGCCATAATCACCCAATTGAATTGATATTAAGACTTACTACATATTTACTGATATTTTTTACTTCTAAATCCGCTAGTTCGGACGGTTGTTCAAAAAAAGTAAGATCCAAGAAATCTTTGTCTTGATCTCGCAAAGTCGGGATATTCCAGGAGGAAGTCATGAGATGATTCCGCTTTGTCACCTTTCAATCAACTTCTACAGCTAGCATCAGATTTTTAACCTAACGGCATACATACCGATAGGACAATAGCCACTTAGAACCCCTTTGACTAAGGCGAGATGAACTTTGCTAAGGGCGAAGAGCTCCGTAGGATAGGATGGGATAGGTTAAGGGGTAGATCTCCGCAGATGCAGAGAATATTTCTTAGACCGCTTCGACTTTCCATTGTGACACCCGGAAAACTCCTAACGGATCATTAACACCCTTATGATACGACAAAGCGATATATGTTTCATCTTCTACTACTGCGACTACACAAGACAACCGAGTCCGACCAATAACTTAATATACCTTTGATTGTGATATTCCCTTAGGCAAGAATAAATGTACAAACGCACTAATTGCAGAAATAATCCATCATCAACCAGCCGTTAACCATTTACCATCCTTTAATATGAGGCGTTAGTTACCGTGAGTTGACTATGCAAACTCTATCTAGATTAATATGTTTATCGGAGAAGTTCTCAAATCAGTCGGGTCCTTGTAATTAGATCAAGGACTTCAGTATTCCAAAAAATTATTTGTGGAAAGGTTTTTATTGCTTACGGCTTAAAGGTAAAAATTGTTCGTGGGGATATTGTGACGTAAATTGTCGGCCCAAGTTTCATGATACAGAGTAAAATTCGTCTTGAAGTACCATACAATATATATCGACTGCTGGACATCTTATCAGAAAGCTGGAAACACTTTTCCAAGATCAAGGAAGTCCGTTTCAAATATGGAAACATCTAATTTAAAAGATATTACCTTTGATAATTTTTAACTTCAGCGTGATGGTGGGTCTTATCAGACAGTGTCTCGATTATACCATTTAATTACCTATGGGCTTCGATTTGACTTTGTTAGGTCTTTACGGTGGCGTAGAGTGAATGATCAGTACAATGCGAACAACCGCTTAAGAATATGGGACCTTTAAACAGAATTACAGAAATGTAATCATATTTGACCGATTCGTAAAATGGTTTTAAGCATTATCTTCGCTATAAAAACAATTTAAATTTTCTAAAATCTATTAGATTCTTCTGTTTCAAGATTTATTATACATTTGGAGAAAGTTATCATCCAAAGCTAAAGTCAACCTTTTTAAGATAATTACTAAGTATAGACATATATCAGTATTTATAATTATCATCGTTTTTGTGGTTCTGCATCTGGTTACGTTAACATTGCTGGCCTACTTTAAATTTTTATTTAAAAATCATTCACCCAACCGAATGACAAAGCGACGACGAATATGTAATTAAGAAAGAAAAAATAGTAAAAGTTGCAAACGGTATCCTATGGCAAATACCGCAGTAATTTTATTCTAAACTAATGCAGTTGCAATTGTACATAACGCACTAGGCGACTATGGAATTGTACTGCTGCAGCACAAGTATACGCGCCTTATTTGAGGTTATTTATATGTATGTATGTGTGCATTGTCGCAATTAGCTGCATTGGGGCATAAGTAGTGTAGCTTGTGAGGCTTCCATAAGCCACAAGTTGCACAAACGCCTTAAATTACAAAAGGCTTAAAGGTAAAACGGCAAAGTAGGTAATGTTGTGGTGAATGAGAAATACGCCGTAAGTTACATACAAGTATATATGTATATCTATACTGTATACTAGATATATCGATATGAAAAGCATACGTTAACTAATATAACTATAGTTTATCGGTTCTATTTGCTAATAATATTAGAAAGTTTAGCAAATGAATAGATTTCCTAATATGCTATTGCATATATACCATTTATCAAACTAATTTCAGTAATAAGTAACTCTTTATTAGGTCACTATTATTCACTAATCCCAGCTTCGTCAAATCCCAGCTTTCACAAGCCCCCGTGTGCCTTTTTCCTATTTGCAAAGATAAACAGAACATTAAGGGGCTATACCAGTGTGTCACTAGATTTATGAAAATCGATTTTTTGCTTATTCGATAGTTTATACTTTCCAAAATATACTGTGAAATCGGCAAGGTCGTATCTTGAATAGTTTTTGAATGACCGCGTTCTAAAGAGCGACCTAAACCTCTACAGTTGAATCTTTAAACGAGGTTTTCTTGAAACGAAACTTTTGAATTTTTGCTGACATATAACTGAACGAAAAACTGACCGATCGACTACAAATTGAAATTGAGTATTCTTGAATATATCTACTATACAATGGTCAATATATTTTTGATTGGTTGAAAATTGTCAATTTGACATTAAGAAACGACAATATTTTTTACCTAAAAAAACGACTTTATTTTTCAGAACTACGCCATTTTGTTAATTTTTGATATTTTTCAAAAATCGTAGGTCATTGTATAGAAAATATATTCAACTTTAATACACTGATTTTTTTGTTTTGGCACCTTCAAAAAACTTCGAAACATTCAATCGGGTACTTTCTTAAAAAAAAATCACGAAAATCGCCTAATTTTTCATGGGTTCGACTGACAAAGCTACTTAAAAGGGCGTAGTTTAAGCATACGAGAAACCGTTAACCCTTAGCACCAGCGAGAAGGAAATTCATATGCCCTGCCAGCCAAGAGGCAGACCGGCTGCCCCGGATCCAGGTTCGGATGCAGAAGGCTAATCATCTACTCATCTTAAATTAAACAGATTAACGAAACCAAAATTGAGGCTTTGAGTTCCACTTAGGATGTACATATGGATATAGATGCGCCAGGAGTTCGTACTTAAATATTGATGTATAATTTTCGCATTAAACATGATAAAAAAGGTGCATGGAGTCCCTACGCGCGGAAGAAGTTATACTTCTTAGTGATATTCCAAGAAATGCAAATCATTTTGTATGAAAGAAAACTAGCGAGAGGGAAAGCATAAAAATATGGTGGAGTGACCAACACTTTCTTAAATTCACTTTTTATAAATTTGTTATGCACATTTTATAAAGCAAAGTCCTAATCAATTATCATTTCTGGGTTCTGACGGATTGATATCTATAATATTTATTATATTTCTCGCGAATACCGCATCAATAGTCGTACCTCCTTTTGTCGTAGCATCATTTCTTCCCTTGATAATTTCTAATGAAAATTTCTCTCTGAGGAATGCCAGTAATGGTTCAGCTTCTGGCAATGAGAAATTTACATTGAGATCTCCTGCAAGGAGTACCGGTTGTTCGCTATACGAACCTGCAGTTGACAACGGTTTGAATCATTTGAATCACTATTCACTGTGTACTAATACTAATACTACGTCAATAATACATAGAACACCAATTAATTAGTAAATAAACACTGTCTACAGAAATGATCCAGTGAAGTCTTAACTTTTCAACGGCTAACGCAAAGTATTTCAACCAAAAGTCACACAAAATAGTTGAGAATTCGCAGAAATGAAACAGAAACGAAAGAAAAATAATGCGCAAGCATACAATCAAACATATGCGTACACATGTGAATATGTCACCAACCAAAAATTTAAACATTGTTCTACAAAAACAAGAATTGCTCAAATAGCATAAGCATGGCAATTGCTTTAAGTTCTCTGCTTTACTCTCATTCACTCTCTCTCTTTCTCTCTCTCGCGTTAATTGTTCAACGCTATTCCCTCTCCACTGAAGCGTTAAATAGTTATCGCAACCATTTCCGAAGTCGTATAAGAAGTATAACTTCAAAAAATGTAAAGTTCAGCTCAAAGGTGCTGTATTGACTCCTTCAATCAATGAAAATTGTCATGAGCGTCCACTTCAGACACTAGTTTCAAATTTCAATCTATGTCTTTAATTGCTAAAAGATAGTGAATCAAATTACTCTTTTCCAGACAAGTGCCATTCCTGATGTAACACCATCTTCAAGACTTATCCGAATCTGTTCGTTACTGATGTGACATAGGCTTCAAAATGTACCCGAATCCCGACTGGGAAGGTAGAATAAGTTGTACTTAAGTATGTATTAGAACTTAGAATGTTGATGTAGGTCAGATAATCAAGGAACTTTTTTTGGAATGTATAATGTATAGGTCTTTATTTTCACTCTCCACAGCTCCTAAACTATTTTGGTAACCAATTGCCGTCGAAGAGACCAACTGTTTTATAAATATACATATGTATTCATTAAATACGAAGAGTTATCTTATTAATTAAAATAATGATTTTTCCATTACTCTTCAAAATTTAGATGGATGCTGAGAATAGTAAGATCCCCAGGTCATAACAACATTTATTTTTTGCGTGGCTGTGCTATAAATGTATTCCATGATATACTTTACTAGAAAATAATTCTTTAATTGACTAAAAAAAAATTAAAATATGCACTTCAGTTCTTAAAAGTCATTATTTCAGACTAAATTCGAGATAGTTGGAGTTATGGTAGAAAAGCTAGAGTATGTCTATAGCAATAATAATTGTGTATATCAGTGGACAATTATAAGATGCGAGTATTATTGGGTCTTCATCTAAAATAAATCTTATTCAAGTCCTATAATACATATGAGTCATAGAGAGTATAACTACGCTTGACTGACGATTAATCATAGATATATCAAATGTTTATAGATGTAAGTCAATCGAGATAGAGATTGATTGACTGCTGATAGAGCTAAAATATAAATCTAAATAAATTTCTTCTGATTCATCACTTGTTTTGGGATTTCACATATATTAGAAATATTTTGGCTTTCGATTTTGTTCTTTAAACTAAAAAAATTATTCAGCAATATTTGAAAATCTACAATATATTAAAAAGTTCTTGGAAACTTACAAAGTCTATGATCAATTTGACAATTGCAATGATATAATGGAGTATGTAATGTATTGATAAATGGAGTAATTTAATCTAGTAATGCAATGCAATGATCGCTTGAGTATTTGTGATAAAATTGGTGAGAACTGAAACGTCGATTTCGGTAAATGGATGGTTATATCTAACAGTGATCTTCGGGAAGATAAGCTGAAGAGTGGAGAAGACGCAAATGTTAGCTCACTGTTAACTTACAGAACAATAACGAGTCGTTTGGTTATGTTAACATAAATAAGTTGCTTACATTCTGTTATGCTATAGTGTTTAATAAACTCATACATTATAAGCGATTTGACCTGATTCCCTAAGAATTTCTTTATTTTTACAATATATTATTTTTAATATCGCTTTTGTCTATATTAGTATACAACACAAACGTTTCTAATATGTTTTCTATCGCATTTCTTAATGTTGCGACTTGCCTTCGATTATCGCTTGCACCCGCTGCATCATTTACTCAGAGTTGCTGAAAGCTTGTGATTCATAATTCATAATAACCGCAGCCTTCAGCGGTGGGAGTAATGGGAGCAACCACAAGCAGCAGCAAAAGCAGCAACAGCGGCAATAGAAACAACAACGTATTTCGCATATTTACAATAACAGTGAATAGAATATGACACTCATGCGATTGAGATCACATTAGCGGCATTTGAGAAGTAGCAGCATAGACATAAGTAATAAGAAATAGCAAAAAATAGATGGTGAAAAAAATCAAACTTATTTGCGCTTATTAATCTGTTGACTAATTGGCAGCGCAATCATTTTGTTATCAGTCGCGGCAAAGGCTGGACCTCAAACAGCGCTGATACGAGTGCGAACGCTCTGATGGGAAGGCGAGCACGCAGATCATTTGTTACTTTGTGTTTACTAGTTTAGAATGAGTTTGAGTGCAAATATTTTGTGGAAAATTTCATGAAGTGAATGTGATTGTTTGTGAATATTTGGGACTAAAGCGACTTATTTTTAATATTTGTAGATCTAGAAAGTGATTTTTGTATTATATATTTAAGTGAAGTGATGGTTTGAAATTTTTAAGTGAAATATATTAAAAAACAATAATAACTTATAAAAAATGTCCATAATGCTATATTGCAGGTGATTAAAGATAAATATATGTTTTTTAATTAAAAAATACTTTTATCAAATTTCTAAACTACAACAAACTTACAGAAAAAAGAAATTTGGGACTAAAAAAAATTATATTTTTTTTATGAAAGAGTGTATTAAAAAATTCAAATTAAATAAATAAGAAGAAACAATAAACAATTAATTGAAATAAATACAAAATTTTGAAGTTATGGACTAAAATGCAGTAAGTGCAAGTAATTTTGAAATTTAAGACTAAAAAAAATTTATTTACACATCGGACGATTTTTTACAAGTTTCACAAAAAAAAAGCTTTCGCTTGTTGTCGTTGTTGTCGCAGGGTTACAAAATGCTATGTTGTTGTAAGCCTTGATCTATTCCCGAGCGAATGAAGTCAGTTTGGCAAGAATAGCTAAAAATATGGCGAAGATATAAGCAAATGAACTGAAGACTCGCAGACTAGTGAAAAGTATTTACAGATCATTTTAAAATTTTAATGTTCAGTATAAGTTCCTATTTTAAGGCGATAAATTCATAATTGGTTACATTACCATTGGCATCAATAACAGCCTGCTTTATGGTCCGAATTAAATCAACCCAATTATGCGCTAAGTTAACATTAATTTATACTAAATGTCGGTAATTTCGACGCTTTCGGTCATTATATCAATTGTCCTCTGATATTTAATGAAGTACCAAACATTTTGACTAAAGTTTTGGTCAGGGCTGTGCGGAGGTCAACTTGATTTGCTTCATTTAAAACTTTTGTAGGTTAAAATCCTTCATAAAATGGAGCATTGTCCTGTTGTAAAATGTAGTAAATAGTTAGAAAAGGCCGACTAACCATTTCAATGGCATGGCCATGTGAATTCTGATATATCCGGATGATTTAGGGTCCCTAAATTAGTACCAAAACTTCCCCAAAAAAGCATAATGTCACCTCGGACTCTATTTAGCGTCTAAACTGCATTATTCTTCTTCTCACGTGGTAAATGCATAAAGCGTTTGCTAAACCAAAATTCAGCATTATCTGCCCACGACAAGCTCCAGGATCGAATTTAAAGCAAATGACTGGCATATCGCTTTTTTGGTTTCGGAAATATTGACCAATTTTTGCTAAACGTCAAGTACTTCTGTTAACTTTTTTAATGTCCTGAGCAGTGTAAAGCAGTGTAGCATCCTTGACTGTTCATGCAATATGCTGATTCGATGCTGCTGCAATATTAACAGGACTAATTTTGGGATTTTGTATGGCAGTTCCTACTAATCTTCGGTATTCTCTTTGAGTTATCACAGGTTTCCGCCCAATACTCTTTTTAATAACATTATCAACAGTATTCCATCAAATTCTATAAATTTTAACTATCTCCGAAGCCGAAACACCAGTCTTAAACTTAGTAATAGTATCCGATCTAATTATAATCGATAATTCCTTTGTTTTGAGCATTTTATTTACCACTCTTTATATTTTAAGGCTGAGTTAGGTTGTTATGAATGCAATATAATTCAATTACTACTCTTGCTCAAACCAAATTCAAGGATAAAGGCTAAATCGCCGTGTGTAAATACTTTTGACTACTAAGAGTTATCGGTTAATTTCTCCCATTTCTCTGTTATATGTCCAGCTATTCTCACCAAACTAACTTCTTCCGTTCAGGAATAGATGAAGGTTTCCAACAACATTTGATTTTGTTGCATGGCATCAACAACAACAACAACAACAAGAAAAAGCTTTTTCTGTGAAACTTGTACAAAATCTTTCTTCATAAGAAATTTAACTTAAGAAATACCACTACTACTAATTTTTGGCGAAAGTTTATTTTTTAAATTTTTGAAATGAAACATTTTTTGAAATAAAAAAATCTATAATTTCCGTTAAAATTTAAATTAAAATTTTAATTATATTCAATATTAAATTAATATTTATACGAAATTTATTTTTTTTAATTTTCAGCAATTTTTTTTGTTTTATTTGAAAAAATAATGATTTAAATTTTATTTTTTAATGAAAAAGTGTTCAACTTCCATACTTCAATATTCTGCCATTGCCGTCACCCAACTACCGTTACAGTTTCATTTTGTGACCGACACTAACGGGTAAAAGTTTGTACAAAGAGGTGATTCCCGGTGTTTGCTTGAATTTCAAGCGAAGCTACACAAAGTGATTGTGTAATAACAAGAACAACAACAAACAACTTGTTAACGGCAATTTAACCTCTTTCGTGAAACTTTTCTTATCTGCAATTTACTCGTTTTTGCGATCACAAATCATGGAATTGTGATGATATCAACAATGACGGCAACGACAGCAACGACAGCAACTTCGGTGACAACAACCCACACACACACACACACACATACACAAGTGATTGGCGCCGTGTGGCAACAGTGCAAAATGCTTTAACGCACGCTAATCCAGCGTAAAAATGTCAATAACGAGCGAATTGTATTTACGTTGCAAATTCAACGTAACGGTGAAAAAAAGTGTGTAAATTTGATTAGGAAAATCGTTAAGCTGGAAGAAAGCTTGAAAGCGCTGAGAAGAAGCTTGCGCTTGGGCGTGTAGCAGGAAGCGTCAGTGCATATGTGTATGTATAAGAACAATTGTGTGTGTTTTTGAGTTCGAGCAATGCTGCGAATCGCTTGTTTCTTGTGCATTGAAGTGTTAAATTTAATTGAAATTCTCAGTGTTTTGCTTTTTTATTCATTTCTTTGTGTGCTTACATTTATTGACAATTCATTTTATGTGCGTATTCTAATGCTAGTCTAATTCTGACAACAAGCAGATTCAAAACAATGCTTACAATTGTGCTCAATTCACAGAAAAGTTTGCTTTGTCTACATCTGTATGTGTATGTGTATGTGTGTGTGTGTGTGTGTGTGCGTGAGTAAATAAGCACAGTTATGCGGAAAGTGTGTCGATGACGAAAGTTTGCGAGGAATTCAAATTCATTAAATAGTTTTTTATTGCACACACACACTCACTCATATACACACATACATGCAAATAGCAATACTCTATATTTTAGTTTCCTTTGTGATTGAAACAAATAATTTCTTTTAAAAGTGGCATTTGAGACTTAAAAAATATTTTATTGCTGTTATATGCACAATTTTAGTCATATTAGTCTATATATAGACAAAAAATACATGAAAATAATATTGTATAAATAATTAAAATTGGCATTTGAATATTAGCAGTTAGAACTTGAACAAAATCGTTGAATAGGTGAAAAATGGTGACTAAAAATGAGCAAACTACTTTGAAGTTCAAATAAAAGAGGATATTATTTGTATTTAGCCTCCTCAGCAGTTTTAGATTTTGCTCTGTAAGGTTCAAATATTCAGAAGTTTTGAAATTAGAATTTTTCAAATTACATTTAACGAAACTATCCCAACATTTTTACTAACAATGAATTAGTAGTAATCATGTATTTCTTAGTCGTCATGTATTAAATAACCTTTATATTGGTAAAAGTGTTCTTTTGAATTCCACTAAATAGCATTTTTTTCTAATTTGTTAAATTGCTCAATTTGAGTTCAACTCTCTTGTCAAAATTTTGTGTGAAAGCGACATCAAACTTTTCGAGTTCAATTTCATACAAGAGAATATGTTAATAGCTCTTTAAAGTGGTGTAATCATCTGATATAAAGACAAAGCTTGGTGGTTTATTCTATTAATATTTTATTGAAAGGTATTTCTTTAGAAGAAGAGGTTGTTTATATTGATAAACCTTTACTTAAAGTTATATGGTAAGTTGAGAATACATACATAATGAGCGTAGAGAGTTAAATTTGTTGCAAATCTGTAGAAAATAAAATTTCATCTATGTAGTTGATAATATATTTTTAAAAATTTTCCCAGAAATAATCCCATCTTTCTTTAAAAATGCTTATTGATAACCATATCTAGTATATATTTTCATGAGTCGTGCTCCATATACATATGTATATGTTTGTAAAGGTTGTTTTATAAGACATATGTTTTTCAAGAATAAATGAAATACAATTAATTTTATGGCCAAGAACTTAGCTTTATTATAAAGATAACGGCTTGTCATTATGTTTATTTATAATTATTTCGGGCAAGTAATTCCATCCGATAGCACAAATTTTCGACCACTTTTTGCAGCAATTGGAGGCGTATGTCAGCAATAAACCTTGTTCCGGAATAAGTCTGTTCATTAGGTCAACTTAAAAAAATTGACTCATTGAAAATCACCCGTCTAAAAACACCAGTTATGTAGTAGGATACAAGAGTGGCCTGTAAATGTGCTATTGGCGATAAAAATATGCTCCAGATTGTGAAACTTATTAACTATTGAGGCTCTATTGGCTTTTTTATAAATTCAAGAATGATAATAAAATGTAATCTATGACATTATGCCTATAAGAACTTAATCTAGTACAATTAAAGTTTTTGATATTCTTCTAATGATATTGTCATATTTACTTGGTATTTTTTATGTACAGTGAAGAATGCCAGTGATCTTGGTTATACCGTTATAACTACAACATAGAATTGCTTCTTACATCTTTGCTACATAGATGATTATCTAAGTAGAGTACTTGAATTTTTCGAATTCTAGTGATAGGTAAATGTGCTCAGTGAAAAAAATACAAACTATCGCTTTCGAAAATATTCTTTATATTTCTATTATATACTTATTTAACTCGTTTTGGATTTAATTTTTTTAATCAACCCCTTCAACGTCTCTACGTATACAAACCGTACAGCCCTGTGGGCCGAAATTCTCAAAAGGAAATAAGGCTCGATATCACCCGTAACGATATCGACTAGAAGCCACAAGGCAGCCGAAAGAAAGAGTGACGCGCTCTCATGTGGAGAAGAACTATTTAAGGTCCAAAAAAGTTAGAGTCAAATCAAGAGGCTAGCAGCTATAGGATACGACACAGAAGATGGAATGATGAGCTGAGCTGTATGTGAAAAAGACAGCGGCTACGCTGGCTAGGTCATGTTGTTCGAATGGACGAAAGTGCTCCAGAAAAAATGCTCTGAAAGTGATTGATGAAGTACCCGCTGGTGGAAGCCGAGTAAGAGGGAGACCTCCACTCCGATGGAAGGACCAGGTGGAGAGGGACCTGGTTTCACTTGGTATTATCAATTGGCGCCAAACTGCCAAACGGAGAGATGCGTGGCACGCTGTTGTGGATTTGGATATAGCCTAAGCGGTGTCTACGCCAGTCAAGAAGAAGATATAATCCAGCAATTTAAAGTGTTCCTAGCCGTTGAATGATGCCACTAAATTTGGATTAAACAGTTGTTTTCTTTTTTATATTTTGCGCTAAAGACAATTTTCGAATTTTTGCTAAGAGCTTGCAATTTAATGTAACTACTACACATAAGGTACATACTACATACATATGTATGATATGGCATATGCATGACTAAAGCAGACTCACGTCAGCATTTAAGTCGCTTTACTAAAATATATATTTCGCTTATCACAGACTCATCAGCAGGGCAACACATTCCATAGCTTAGAAGCCATCAGTTGGGTATCAAGATGCTGCTAAATCCAATCCGCTCTAATATGCTTAAGGACTAGACGTAACACCGTTGATATAAAATTTATATATGTGCGAATTGAGATGGTTTTAGTTATATATATTTTAGGGTATACATATTTTGGTATAGATACATATATAAACTTTTAACATATTTCAGCGTCTACAGTTTATCTTTACAAATCCGTTTGCTGCAAATCTAGCAGTAAAGCTGCAAGTCACGTATAGACTTATGTACATACATATTCTGGATAACAGCACTATATATATATATGTTTGTCTGTATTGTAGAGACATCGCAAGAGCAGCCGCCATGCAGAGCTTATGGTATACTCTTCCAAGTACATATGTATGTATGTATGTATATTATGCGCGCCATTTAATTTTATTTCTATTTATTACATAAGCACACGGAGGCACAAGGCTTATTTGCTTATACACTTAACATATACTCAAATATATACAACATTTAAGGATGCCTGCCTGATATTTCATTTATTTATATTTTACTTAACTGTCTACTCGTATTTTGTAGGCTTTTGCTGGTGCTGTCGCTGAGTATTATAGGCGCCAATAACCTCGGCCACTTGGCTGATGTTGGTGTCTACTGCTCTTGCTCCCGCTCCAGTGCCATCTGATGTTGCTGCTGCTGCTGCTTAACACGTTAGCATTGACGTTGACATTGACAGTTGAATGGGAAATTTTGTACGCTTTTATTTGCCATCGACATTGGCATACTTCATTCAGTCATTTATTCATTCATATACATATGTATGTAAGCAAGTGAGTATATATTCCTTTATTTATCTTGACATTCTAGCGTATCGCCTTGGTGCGCCGTTGATGTCAGCAAGCGACATGGCTATGTTTGCTCTTCGAGTGCTGCAAGTGCAAGTCCGCATTAAGCATCGATGAGATCCTTTGGTATTCGTTATTTGAGTTTATGTCTGCTAGTTTGCTATAAGTTCCCTGTGGGGAGTTGGAGAATTCTAATGTTGACATAAAAAGTACTGTTTAATTAGAGATAAAGTTGTATTCCTCTACGCGAAGTGTTCAAAAAAGAACGGGATTCTGGTTATTTTAACACACTATTTATTCATTCGTCTACATTAATGTTGTCGCCTTAAAATAGTCTCTTGAAATCCTTTATCTCTTTCGGCGATTTCCCGAATGCTTGTAAAATGACGGCCCTTTCGGACAATTGAATTTTGAAATTCCTGTTAATTTTTTAGCACATCTCGTACTTTATATGTGTCTTTCATAAGCTCATTTGGCGTTAAAATGTTCAACTTTATCTATAAATACTGATTTATTCCTGCCCTCAGCTCGAAAGTTGGAAAACTCATGAAGAACATTCGAGATTAGATCCCGAGAATACCGATCTAAGATTCCTTATCTTAAACTCTACAGTTCTGCCTACACAATAACAGCTGACATCCAGCATATAGACAGCTCTTTGACATACGGAGCACACCTTGAGTCTAGCATCAATCCTTTAATGGGCTCCAAATAGCACACAGGGCAAGATTCATTCACTTGTTGACGCTTCCATAACTGTCTAAGAGAGGAAATTACTGGCTGAGAGTCTTTGAGGGCTTGGATAACATTTCTTCCGCCAAAATGTTGTTCCACAAGGTTGTATCTGATTCTGGTATTCACAGGACTAAAAGCTGGTTGACATCCACAATAAAAACTAGTAGATGGCCTGCATTTTATTCCGCGTACCATTCATCACAGACCTTAACTTATCGCAATACATTTAGAAGCTATGAAAAAGTCCTCTGGAAACTAGAGGCAATGCACACGCTTTCCGGATAAAGTGATCGCAGAACATTACGTCTCCTTTTCGCGATCGTGGCACATTCCAGCTCCTTGATCTCTGAAACATGCGACGTCATAAAAAAATTAATCAGTTTTGAGGAATGGGACTTACAAACTTTTGAAAGATTCGTCTGCATCAGTAAAAAGCTCCGAGTAAAAAGAAACGTGTCATGGGTCAATTGAAGACCTGAAACTTCACAGATGAAAGCTGGCTTGAAAGATACTCATACATTCAGTAAACCAATGGTATATATTATTTTGACCAAAAATAAGCCAATTTTGAGGACGAATTGGTGCTCATTTATGTAGATATGTATATGGAAATTGGTTCGCAAATCTCTACAACTTAAAGCACAATTTCCAAAGAATCCATATTGTTCACATTATTTAGTTTGGCTAAAAGTCTCCAACAGTCGACACTCCGCTGATTCAAGTACTTTTCTGTGTGACGGCCATTGCTTCCTTGCTTCGCGCCAAAAACCAATAAAGACCATGTCCATGTTGCAGTGATTGCTTTGCGGTTACTACCACTTCAAATATATGGTACATTTGATTACTATTGTGTATTGGGCATAAATTTTTCTTTTTTCCACAGCACTACTATCTTACTCTCCCTTTACATGCGCTAGTGACATTGTCTCTGCATGTCATGCCATTTTTTTGAGCAGCTGTCAGTTCGGAATGTGACATCAATTTCATGAATATTTGCCAAAATCAGCTGTTATTTTCGCTATTCTCGTTTTTGTTACACCTCTCTTTTGTCTATTTATGTTTATTTGTATTTTTATTATTGTGCTTCATGTTATCATCTTAGAAATGCTGAGAAAATATTTTGTTGATTTCCTTTATATTATTGCAATTTCACGTATCACATGCGAAATATTCGCTGATTTCACAAGTATTCGCAATCGAAATATGCGTTATGACACTTCCATGGGATAGGATTGGTTGCCGTGAGATAGAAAAACGGAAGAGATCGTTCTGATTGTGCTGATGTGACAGTTAGTTGTTGTTATTAATATTATTTTTCCGTTTATTGCTGCAATTAATATTTATGTTTTTCTCAATATGACGAAATTGTGCTGAGTCAAATGTTTTCGTCTATCACTGACAGCTGGTTCCGTATTATGAATGCTTTGAGTGCTGTAGAGCTTGCAACTATTTGTATGCCATAATCTAGTATTCTTATCAGCTGAGCTTTGACAAATTTGCGATTAATTTTGCGCTACATATTATATGAAAAACATTTTTTCTCTCGAAACCCCAATAGTCCCATACTATATTCATATGTATTATGACGATAATGGATGTTTTAAAAAGTAATAATAAAGTAATTATAAATAATTATAATAGTTTTGGTTGAATGAACTTTAGAAATTATTATAAAATAATCAAGTAAACTGATTCAATAACAGTTATATTCCTTGCTTTGTAAGGTCTAAAATTATTTGAAACTATTTAGCAATTATAGACTGTTTTCGTATTATATCTTGAAAACCTAACTTAGTATATCTAAAATTGGTACGTAATAGACCTTATGGGACTTTATAGTTCTGCTAGGCCAAAGAGAATCGAAATTTTGTGCGACTTCAAAATATTACTGTTAATAATGAATCATTTCTGATCAATCGCTTACCCTATTGAAACCATATGAAGGAGCAATAATGATATCTTTGAAGAATATCGCCAGATGGACTTTGTGTTATTCAGTTCTATATGAGGAACTATTTTTTCCCAATATTAATATAGTGGAAACTGTTGTTTGACCAAAACATATATTTTAAGGCGTTCCATAATAAGACTAAAGCGCATAAGGGCTAATTTTAAAGGTTCGAATTCGAGTATAGGACTTTTATTAATTATTTTTTGACTGCAGTAATATAATCGGTCAATGAGATGTCGACTTTTTCATACAGTAATAATATATTCTTCTAGAGAAAGCTTTAGTTATTAAGTAAACCTTAGATACCAATTAAATCGATTTTCGAATCGAATACTTGTCAAAAGTTTTAAGAACTGTGGAATTCAAGATTTGTGGACAAGAACGTCGAACAATATGAAAAAAATAACAATTAAATTGGAAATTTGGTGAAAAGCGGTTTAGATAATCGGATCATGCAACTGATGAGACTGATGAGCGTTCATACGATTAATTAAGTTATGTTCCACAGATTGAAACATCGGTGGTCGGACTATATGTACACGGTAGTCAGTCAACTATTGAAATGAATAAGTTTAATTTTATTTGGTAACAAGAGGGCAAAAGAGAATATAGATAATTTTATCTGTATTTTGTGAACTTTTTAATGAAAAGAAATTTATAGAATTCATATTTTTGGAAATGATTATAGTGCATATCTATAATATAAAAATGAACTGCTAAATGTGTTGCTAAGCGTATAACTCGAGAACAGCTGAAAAAGTCAAGAATCCACATTTTTCTAATCTCCCATACAAACAATTTGTATTCTATAGATATAAAAACGAATTGCTGTTCGTTAGTCTCGCAAAAAGTCGAGAACTGCCACACCGATCTGCCTAATTTTAGTCTTGAAATATTCGAGCGAAAGGTTTAGAAAATAAGTAAATATAGAAAAAATGCGTGGAAAATTGCAATAACAAAACTTTATATGAGTTGACAAAATTAAAAAAAAAAAACAAGAAAAAACGTTAACTTCGGCTGTACCGAAGCTAATATACCCTTCACAGGTGCATTTCTTTCAGTAACGATGTGTTTAAGCAAATCTAAAGACGTAAGAAAAAGTAAGTAAAAAAAAAAGAAAACATTTTACTAATTCTTTTTAGCCGGGTTGTTTGCTAGAAACATTAAGATTATTTTCAAATGAGAAAGTTTCCCATGCAAGCATTTGATTTTGATCTTGCAGTTTGTACGGCAGCTATATGCTATAGTTAACCGATCTGAACAATTTCTTCGGAGATTATATTATTACCTTAAGCAGTAATCCATGTCAAATTTCGTGAAGATACCACGTCAAATGCGAAAATTTTGCATACAAGCCATTGATTTCGATCGTTCGGTTGGTATGGCAGCTATGTGCTATAGTGAACCGATCTGAACAATTTTTTCGGAGATTAAATTATTTCTATGAACAATATCTCACACCAAATTTCGTGAAGATATGTAGTAAAATGCGGAAGTTTTCCATACAAGCCCTTGATTCCGATCGTTCAGTTTGTATGGCAGCTATATGATATAGTGTTCGGCAGTTCCGACAAATAAGCAGCTTCTTGAAGAGAAAATAACATCTGTAAAATTTCAAAACGATATCTTAGAAACTGAAGGACTAGTTCGTATAAATACAGACACACAGACGGACATGGCTAAATCGACTCAGTACAACATACTGATCATTAATATATACACTTTATAGGGCCTCCGACGCTTCCTTAAGGGTGTTACAAACTTCCTGACAAACTTAATATACCCTGTTCAGGGTATAAAAATAGAAAAGAAAAAATAATATTTTAAAGGTAGTAATTGTTGCTTTGTTAAAATATTTTTGTCATTGTTCAATTGCATAAGGTTGTGTCGATAGCTCAAAACAATTTGTAACAATTAAGGAAAGTCTAAGTTCGGCTGCAACCGAACATTTTATACTTTCGCAATTTATTGAAGTAATTTTATCAAGAACACACAATTTGACCCATATATACGGCACGAAGTCCACTAGAATAACGAAAATCATGATATATAGTATATGAGGGCTGAGGTAATTCCTGAACCGATTTCACTCATTTTCACCACCAAGGTATAAAGGGAATAGGGGCAACTTGGCACCTGTTAGTAGGCAGATAAACGGTACATTCGGACTTGAAATTACTCTTAAATTACAAAGCTGACGAACTAATCGCATGCCTAAAATCATCTAATTTATGGCAACACATAAAGAATCGCCAATTAACACTAATATCAAACTGGATTGGGAAATGGCAGTGTGATTAATAACATTTCCAACAGATTTCTGTCACTTCATGGAACCATAAATGGCTGATTGAATGATTTATTGGTGGTAAAAAATAAAGATGTCGATGTTTTCAATGCGACAATTTAGGATTTCGTTCCAGAAGAGTTGACACAGCTACAAACCAGGATGACGTAATCAATTAGGGATTAAGGCAAGCAATATCATCACCGAAGCCAAGATTGAGCCAACTATGAAATTTGCTCATGTGCTACGTATTTCAATATACGATTAAAAAAAATCAAAGTTTAACAAATTATGATGATTTATGCATTTACAGATCTACAATATTGTATATCATTCAATATACCGGTTATAACGTTTTCTTATATTGAAAAATTTAATGTATACCTTAGCCACAAAAGCTTGTGGTCGGGTCTGCTAGTTTTATTTTTATTTAAACAGTAAAAATATGAGCATTTCATAAAGTTCCCCAAATATTTCAAATGCAATTGCAAATATATTATTATTGACAATATATGTATACATATTTCAATATTAGCTTTTGTTATTTATCAATAACTCTTAACTGAAAAATCTACTCCAATTAATTTATTATTTAATAATATCAGCGTTTTATTGCCAGAGGAATTAAATGATTTTCATTGTTGTAGCAGAGGATTAATTATACATACATATGTACATATGTATTCGTATGTATACACATGCTTTTGTGTGTGCATATACAAATCGAAACAATTCGCCGAATAACACAAACAGAATCAGTGCTTTAATATTTAAAATAATTTATTGTGCAAATAAAACAAAGCAATTCTTTGTTATCGAAACCCTTTTGGAAATTCTGCGTAATGGAAATGTACATATTTTGAATAAATGAAATTTGAAATATTATGAGCTGGCAGGGTGTGGTTGTGATACGAGAGAACTGATGTTGTAAAATATTTAAATAAATTTAATTTCATATTTGTGGTTATAAATATTGGTTTTTTTATTTATTATTTCAGAAAAGAAGAAGGAAAGAAAGGGAAGTAATAGTTAGAGCTTTCTCGGTTAGTTCTTCTTTATGATGGATATTCTAACCGCGATTCGGAGAAGTTGTTGAAGTCAAAATTATCTAATTATTTTTATATGTGGATCAGAAGTACATATATTAACAGCCCTATATTCTCCATCCTTATGCATGAAAAATAGGGACAGATTCGGAGCATGGAATATATGCGCGCTCTCAGAAACTTCACGTCTAGACCAAGAGCAAATGATTTATTCTGAAATTGAAGTTAAATTATTAACTATTTGCAACAAATATTGGAATGCATGTGAAAACGTATTTTATCAATATTGTCACAGAATACCAAAAAAATTTCTTACTTGATAAAAATATGAAAACAATTTTCAATTTCTTTTGTTATTTTGTCAAGTGCACAGAATAGGGCTGTAAGTCGTATATATGATATTATAACAGACAGTTACACCTCTATAAGTAATGTTCCTCTTAAAATTATTGGTCAAATACATTTCATAAAATCTTTAAGCCTCCACCTATAAAAGAATGCTTTCATTTATTCATTTGCGACCAGAGTTTCGATTAAAATCCATTTATTCAAGAAGGAATGGGAAACGATTGACTTTAGTAGAGGACAGCGTGACGAAAACATCAAATACGAAAGCCGGTCAAGTGAGATAAAGAGAGATCGATATCTGAACATGCTCTGGAACGCTTAATTCGAATTCTCTTTAACGATAACTTCTCTTGAGTGAAATAAGGCGAAAAATCTGTGAGTATATAAGTCATAGACTGAACTTGGTGAGAAAAAAGGGATGTGCAGTATAAATAGGAGAAATAAATAAGTAATTTGAATAAATTTTCACTAAGAAATTTGCCCACAGAATGTTGTGAATTTTACTTAACAATCCATTGATCGAACCCTGCAGATTGGATAATAATTCTGTTGAATTTAAAAATCGTTTGAATCATATACACATCAGACTACTATGAGAACTTAACATTATAGATGTTAGATATGCTTCGGTGAAGTAAATGAAAAAAATAAAAAAGTCTAATTTCTTCAGAAGCTTAATTTACATAGGACATATTAAGGGGTTATATACTGTTAGACGGCCGAAAAAAAGTGAATTTTCCAGAATTTTTTCTTAGAAAACTTTTAATTTATTGATCCAAAAATTTATACACATATTAAAAAATCGATTCTTCACCGAAATTTCGGCCTTAAATTGTTTATAAAAAAAAATATTTATCGGAGAGAAAAAATATTCTCATTAATTACTAAAAAATATATTTAAGAAGGTCGTGTTAAAATTTGAGACTAATCGGTCTAGCCGTTTTCGAGTAATGTTGGTCACCGACTTTGAAAACACCATTTTGAGAAAAACGCGTTTAAAGTTTGGACCTTGTACTTCCAAGCATTCTGAAACGCCTTTTCAAATTTGCTTGTAACTTTGAAAATATTCACCGAAACGATATGAAATATTCTGTGCGTATTCTTAAATATATGTACATTAAGAAAATGAAATAAAAAAAATCGATTTTTTGAAAATTCTAACTGTATATAACCCCTTAATAGGACTTTGAAAGCGACAAATATTTTATTAAAAAGAGTCCACAATTAGTCAGCTTGTCGGACCGTTTTGGATTAAGTTAACAAGATCGAACAGTAATTTTTTTACTACTTTACGTATTTATTGACCTTTTTTTGATTTGAGAAAATGAATAATAAAAACTTAATCAGAGGCCATTAATAAATTCTGAGAAACAAATAAATTTTAAACGCATAATATCGTGTTTAAATTGATCATAAATGAAGCAATTAAAATGTTAATTGACTCGTTGTCATTCGTTGGAAATCAAACACACTTAATTAACAATTAGCAATTAATAGCTGTTTGGTTTTGTTAACGATAATTGGAATCGATATTATTTTGTTCATAACAAATATATTGGATTTTTATGTGTGGACATATAATCGAATAATGACTGAAACCTAGTTTTCTCAAAAGCTTAAAAATTTTAATTTTCCGTCTTTTCTTTGATGCCATTTGGTTTTCTTAATATACAAAATGGTTTAATCTCTTCTAACTGAGCGTATTTCACAGAGTTGCATTGGAACTTTTAATTCAATTTATTATAAATTAAATACTAATTGAGCAGTTAAGTAATTGTGTATGGTAAATTGAGAAAATCCGCCTATTAAATTGCTGAAATTCCGTTAATTGTTTAATAAGGAGAGTGTTTCACTATGATACAAACATAATGGGATGCTATTAGACACATGGTGTGTAAGTACGGTCATCATTTAATAAATTATTAATATTTCTCTCAGTGTACATTATGTTTTTTATGAGCTACTCTATATACACAGACATATATTTACATAATTTTATGCACATCTTTCTTTATTTTTATAGAGAAAATAAGCCAAAGGACATTGGACGCCACAAGGGACTTTTTTATCTTTACTTCTCCGCATGCAACCATGCAGAAATGTGTTTATACTCTTATCCTTGTAATAAAAATTTTAACGCAGCACTACATTCGTTGCAGTTCTTATTTTATTGCATTTGTTGTTGTCATTAACTTTGGCCTGCTGGTGACACAAATTAATAAATACATTTATACACAGTCACGTCGCACAACTACTGAAAGTCAAAGTGAAAGCGCTTTTGGTTCGTAAGAAATCTTCACCGCAGCTGCATTGCGTTGGAATTCAGCGCTCAGGGCAAGATATGCATTAAGATAAATTAAAATTATGATGCCGAATGCCTTGCTGATAAATCTACGGAGAATCGAATTAATTACGCATTAAAATAAATGACAAATAGCTTGTGTTGAAGGTTAATTAAAGTGCATTTCGCAGCCGCGCAATTGAGGCTCTGGCGAAACATGTAGTAAGGATCAAGAAGGCCATATTTTGTGTGGTTGTGATGGTACTTTGATATACTTATATGCTACCAAATATTGAATAATGAAAATGAAAATATTATATTTTCACTGATTAAGTGTTGGTTTCTTAGTAAAATAGACCTACCCGTATATCTCTACAGACTTAATCATATGAAAGGTATCCTCATCTAGGATATCGTTGGTTTAAAACTTGTAAGTGTCGTAATTCTTGCGATCAAACTCAAGACGCACCATAGAAATAGTAGGGGAAGCTTAGAAAAGTAGCTTACAATGGATATGACCTCTAAATAGTAGATAAGGCGCAACTGATTTTAGACAAAACTAGTTAATGTTAGTTACCACTGGTATCGAACGCTTGTTCTGTATACTTGACACCCTGATCTCTAGCCACGACAGCCGGAAACCTTAAAGCTGATCTATTCGATGTTTGAAAGAATAACTTTAACTTGAGGGATATATCAATAAAATTTGGTATCGATGGTACCCTGTAGATCACACATTTAAGAACCGGTAGAAGAGCTATCTCACACTGGTGGGATGATATCAGGATAATCTTGCATCCAATTGAATGTTGAGCATATAGAACTGGGGTATCTTTTTTGGTATTAGAAACTGGAGAGCTCTAGTCCGATGTCCGGAATTAATTTCTAATCCTTAAACTTTATACTACAGTATGAGTGCTAACAGGTATCTGATTGACACGCCGACAGGCTGGGATTACCGTACAATGACAACTGTATAAGCTGCCGAGAAGTAGAAGTATAAGAGACTATTGTACATCTTCTAGGAGAATGCAACGCATTGTAAATGAAATGAAACTTCATGAAGGCCACAAAGTGATTCAGAGAGGACATTGTAGTGTCAGAAGATTCCAGACGCGGCCTCCTAAAGGCTATATTTGTCGTCTGACATCCTTTACACCGTCCTATCTACCTAAAGCTCTTATGTAAACTTTGCTATTTTCCTAGTTTTTGGAGAAAATTGGTACCTCTTGAAAGCTTTTTTTTTAAGATATTTTTCATGTACTCTTCATTATAGAGTTTTTACTGTATAATGTTACCGAAGCCTTTTTCAGTCTTCGTAATTCTATACAGATGTACTTCTGAGAGTAAAAGTTTGTCACAAAAGCTCTATTGACATTTCAGCGCACTCATTTCCATTTTTATTCCACAGTTACCAAACTGAACGTTTTATTGCTGAATAAAAACTCTCAAGAAAGAAATAAAAATTAAATATGGAAACATGAAACGACATAAAAATTAATAAACATGAAAAATAATGCAAAAGTTTTCCAAAATTTATGCAAGCCCGTGTGCTATAAAAAAGTTGTCTGTCGTTGTGCTTGCGCCGCCGGTGCTGCGAAAGCTTATCAAAAATGGCTGCTATAAAAGTAAATGTTCAACATTTCCGCACATTTTTCTGCATTGCGAAATATTTTTAACACGAATTCGTAAACTCACATGGCTTACCCCATGTACATATGTTGTTGTAAAGTAACTTTCTACTTTATTTTCGTGTATTAAGAAGTTTGCTCGCAGCGTTACCACTACAACTACGTGATAGTTATAGTTGTATATGCTCTGCACTATAGAAAGTTAATAATATCTCACAGTTGTCGTACAGCGCTTACATAAGTTGTAAATATTTTTTAAAGGCTCTGAAAAATAATAAATAAATTTAGAAGGACTTTAAGCGTTTTAAGATAAAAATAAGTCAGTTAGATGTTCTCAGTTTTAGTGGAAAGTAGCATAACTCAGCTGGAGTTCACAGAGAAGTTGTTGAGACTACATGAGACGTATATAAGTAGGAGAAATGATATTTATTATTTCATATGTTTTTTGCCGCTGTTGTACAGCGTGTTGTGTTAGTAGAGTTGCCACGCTACTTAACTTTTATGTGTCTGTTGGAATTCAGACATTAATATTTTCGAGAGCTTTTTCATGTAAAAAATATTGTTGAATTGGGGGTTAAATGTTGCATGTGGAGAGCAACATCGACGTTTTTAAGTTAGACTAGATTTCTTAATATTTGTCTATAGTGTGAACTCAGTAAATGATACTCTAACCCGAACTTCGTTTGAATTGATGACTACTCCTTAAAGAGATGTAGCTAGTAGAGTTTGGTGTTGTTGTTATACGAAGTCGTTCAGCATCCTATATAACATCGGACCATTACTATTCCCACTAGCTGTAGTGGGTTCTTAAAGACCGAAATGACTTATTCGAAAGGTATGATCTTTTCATAAGCCGAATATGATATTAGGTTGGCTAATAACTCCCTTTCGCTTTTTTGCTCTTTATTCAATGTTTTATAAAAAGTGTTACAGTGATCGGATTTAGTTCAAATATGCGCCGTTATATTCGATAATCTGTTTCCATATAGACGGTAACTTCATAGTACCCCCTCGTAGAAGCCACCCTCCTTATTTGCGAAGAACTCAGATAGCCACTTTTTACAAGCCTCTTTTGAGTTCAACTTTAGTACACCACCAAGGGCGTTCGCCATGTAGAGGAACAGGTGATAATCACTTGGCGCTATGTCTGGGCTATATAGTGCATGCGATAAAACCTCCTATCCAAGCTCCAGTAGTTTCTGACGAGTCAACAACGAAGTTTGTGGTATGGCGTTGTTCTGGTGGAACACTACACCCTTCCCGGTGTAGCGATATGGCTATCGCAGGCGTTGATTCGGTCCAGAAGGTTTTTTGCGTCAAAACATGCGGCACCCAAACATCAAGCTTTTTTGTGTATCCGGCTGGCTTATCCATGGTGTCGTTTTCATCCGCTCTGAATCGTCGAAACTATTCCTCTGCAGTTCGAAGTGATAGAGTACCATCTCCCAAAACACCATTAATCTTACGGAACGTTTCTCTAGTTGATTTGTCTTTAACGAAGGAAAACTTTAAAATAGCCCGAATTTACGCGTTAGTAAACTCCATGTTAAAGGCCTACAACTGTTAAACGCAATATCCAAACTAATCATGTATAGCGTCGTTTTGTAGGTTATGTCAAGACCTTTTAAAGATGTATAGTATTGCCAGATACGAGCTCTGTAGCGCCGAGCATAGCCGCGAAATTCAAAAGACAAAAAGGCGGAATTTCCTTCAAAGCTGTCAATTCCAAGCCTGATGTAAATCCGTCTTATTTCTCTTACGTAGAACCGACGGTCTGGTTACTTCGACCTGATGAATTGTAGAATGTTGGCGTAGAGACCATGCGGTTGTTGTTGCATTGGCATGAAACAAACCAAAAATAATTGTGATCTGTGGACTTTAATAAACTAGAGAGTGGGAGATCTTTCTTAAACTACAAAATACCAACTTTGTTAGTCTTACTCATTTCCGTTGATCAGAATGTACTGTGAAGGAAGAAACTTTTATCCCAAGCTAAGAATAAAAATAAAGAATATTAAATGTAAAGCTGTCTTGGACTATCTATATATTTATGCGTGCTTGTTTATGTATACAAAGTCTGAACGAATATTTTACATCTTTAAAACAAAAATAGCCATTTTTAAGGCGTCTTTTCAATATAGAAATTATTTCTGAAAGCGTATTTCCTTTCAACCCTTCTAAAACGAAAAACTGCTTCATCAAGTGAAAAAGTAGACTCTTATAGATGAAGGAAATATTTAAACTAATTTTTTCAGACCAAAATGAAATAATAATTACTTAATTTATTAATTTTTTAGTACAGATCATAATTATGTTCAATGCAAGTTCCTCTGTTTTTTTGCCAAATTTAATGCTCTGGCTTGCATCGACTTATAGAGCAGCTATGCGAGTTTAGAGAACAGAAAAAGCTCAAATTGAGCCAAAATTTTTCTTGGGTTTCGTTGGCAAGTATTTCTGTTCCGATCACCTTTCACTGTTTTTTCGCTTCCTTCCTATGTAACGGGCTTCAAAACCAAAAGCATCAACTAAATTACATTCATTGGAATCATAAATGATGCCTATAACCTTTTACATCCTTTTAACTTCAACATGACAATTGTCGTGCACAAATTCCTTTACTGTCTCAATTTTACCATAATTAATAGAAGCATCACATTTTATGCCACTCAAAATCTGTATTTAATAGAAGCTTTCAGGGTATATGCCACTCAAATATCTCGCTTCTCGGAAAAAATAAGTTCGTAATATTTTAAATGAATCGGAAGCAGCAATTCCATTGAAAACGAAATTATTCCAAGTAATTGTGGCAGTATCCACAGAGTTATTTTAGTGTTGCAAGCAAATAGCTGTCAGGTGCACAGATAATGTCATAGCTCGTACAAATTTCACACGAATTTCAAAGAACCATACCAACAGTTTTGAATAGCGATTGTGTTTGTTTATAAGGTTTAAATGGATTGAATGAGATTGAATTGAAACGGGCTGTATTATGACCATTTTTCGAGCTTTAAACAACTGAACAAGTTCAAAATATTCATAGCTAAGTGCAGTGTGAACTTATGGGGGTAATGATTAAGCTTTCAAAGCAGTCTTTTAAGGAGACTTTGGAAAACATATTTTTATTTTCTATAAAAAATATCTTCTACTCAGAAGTTAGTTTTCCTTAACTTGATAATGCTTTGCAACAACAATAAAAGAACTGTAATTTACTGTAACTCTGCAGTGCATTATCTAAGCCTCCGTGCAATATTTAATAGTATGTAGCACATTGTTTCCTGCCATCTTCATAATATATATATTTATGTCTGTATGTTATTTATTCTTTCAACAAGCACTGTCCATATTGTCTGCTTTATATTGTAGTATATTCTGCTTAATAATAACTTAACTGTCCATCATGTGCACTTTTCGCACAACAAAAGACGGAAAGGAGGAAATAAAAAGAAGTACAGTAATAGCTTACAATTTCTATGAGGCATGCAACATAAGTGCACATGCACCGCTGCCAAACTTTGCCTCTAAAGAAGTGCTTACAATATGTTGCCTTAACATTTTTTACACGATTGTCAGCAAACATAATCGACTCCACAACAGCTGTTGCCGCATATACTATGAATTTGTATAGAGATGTGTGAGTGTGTGTGTGTCTTGAAAGGCTTCTACGGCTTTATAATATTTTATATGCATCTCCTTTTTGCACTCCAATGCATTATGCAAAGTTGCCATGAAAACTTTAATCCAATGCAAACAGCTGCTTGGCTGCTACGGCATGTCTTGCCTGTCGTCGCACACTCTTCGAGCGCCTTACTCGCCTGAATGTACTTAGCTGCAGCAATTTGTATGTTCGTTTTTGCTACCTTTACTAGATTTTCATATTTACTCGCAAATAAAATTCCATATACGAGCAGTTTCAATGTATTCAAGTCCTGAAACACACATAACCTCACATGTCGTATCCGACATGTATGTAGCTTGCTAAAAAACGTAACGTTTTCGCCTGTAATTTATTGCAATGACGTGAGTTTACTGCATTCCATTTGCAATAGTATTAAGTCTTACAACGTTGCCAGCCGTTTATTGAAAAGTAGCGTGTACGTGTTATGTTTTCTTAAATTGTTCTCATAAAAGGAGTAAAGCATTTGTTGATGTGGAGGATTTATGTTTAGCAAAAACTTTGAAATTGATGCCAATTTTTACTGAATAATCTATGTGTATATCCAAGTGGTATTATTATTATACAATTAGAGAGCACTTTCTGACCTAAAAAGTTTTTTGTGAACTTGAAGCAAAGAGATATACGTAAAAACTAGATATCATATAGTATCGACTTCTTAGGAGAAACTATCAGCATTTTGGTATATGATTACTAAATTGCGAAGAAATCGGCTGTAGTTTGTTCCATCAAATGGATACTTTCTGTAACCTATATGGTAGAGATATAATGAACGTACCTAGACATGTTGCTATGAAAAAATGTATACATTTGATCTCAGAATACAGACCATTTAGATTTACATACATATATCTTACCACTGGCGGTCATTTAACAATTCAAATAACAGGTACACAACCTGACTCTGTCCGAAAGATTTTTACTCTTAACATATGTTGGATAACCGAATAAATTTGCTTCTTCAGCAGACTCTGCGATATACATTTGTTACACTCAGCAGCCAGTCTTTCCGTATATTAGGCTGCAAAAAGACTCCGGTCCTAAAAACATTCAGCTCTTTAACGTGAGACAAAGTCTTAAAGACGGATTTATTTGTCTGGTCATGTAGTACATATATAGTCTACTTTGTTTGCAATTTTGTATTTCCACTTCCTTTTCCCGCTTGTTTAACTTTCTTTGTGTATATATTCTGGGATTTAAAATATAGTCATATAAGAGGAATATTCTCAATGTTAGTTCGCTGGTTTGAATTTAGAAGAAAATAGAAATTTCGAACTAGATGATGAACTCAGCATTCTCTCAAACAAAAAATTATAGAGACAAATCAAAAGTTTTTCATACAAGAGCCGGGTTAAAGAGTATCTAGATGTTTGTCTATGTGGTATTATTTTTAGGTCTGCGTTTTCCATCCAGATGATCTAATGAAGATCATATTTTTGTTGGATTGTTTTGGAAATCTTTTACAGTGTGTAATTTGTTTTACTAAATGAATAAGGATAACTAAGGGTATGATTTTTTTCAAGGATTAGATAGATCTGCTATGAGATCTGAAAACATGTATGTCAAAATAGAGATCTTGATGAAGAAAAAAAGAAGCTATTCACGATTTGACAGTACAAGTAACGTTTCGATTATGTTAATGGAGGAATAGGGTGGTAATAAAACCTTGAAAAGATGAATATTGTGTATAAATTGTCTAAGAAAATATCTCATAATATCTCACGCTGGACAACGGAATGGAGACTAATCTGGCTTTTTACTTATTGTATGTATGTTATTGGCGTTCAACCGTTTAGCCGGTTATAGCCGAATCGATGAGAGCGCGCCACTCTTCTCTTTCCTTCGCAGTTCGGCGCCAGTTGGAGATTCCAAGTGTAACCAGGTCGCTTTCCACCTGGTCCCTCCAACGGAGTGGAGGACCAATGTTCTGAGGACCATAAATCTTACGCAAAATTTTCCTCTCGAAAACTCCTAGTGTCGTCTAATCTGATGTTGACATTGTCCAAGCTTCTGCACCATAAAGCAGGACGGGAATGATAAGCGACTTGTAGAGTTTGATTTTGGTTCGTCGAGAGACGAAGCACCTGTTGGCAAGAGTGATTCTGCTCTGGATTTCGAGGCTGACATTGTTGGTGTTGTTGATACTGGTTCCCAGGTATACGAAATTATCTACGACTTCGAAGTTATGACTGTCAACAGTGACGTGGGAGCCAAGACGCGAGTGCGCCGACTGTTTGCTTGATGACAGGAGATATTTCGTCTTGTCCTCATTCACCTCCAGACCCATTCGCTTCGCCTCCTTATCCATGCGGGAAAAAGCAGAACAAACGGCGCGGTTGTCGCTTCCGATGATATCAATATCATCGGCGTACGCCAGCAGCTGTACACTCTTGTAGAAGATTGTACCTTCTCTATTTAGCTTTGCAGCTCGTATTATTTTTTCCAGTAATAGATTGAAGAAGTCGCACGATAGTTAGTCACCTTGTCTGAAACCTCGTCTGGTATCGAACGACTCGGAGAGGTCCTTCCCGATCCTGACGGAGCTTTTGGTGTTGCTCAACGTCAGCTTACACAGCCGTATTAGTTTTGCAGGGATACCAAATTCAGACATCGCGGCATAAAGGCAGCTCCTTTTCGTGCTGTCGAAAGCAGCTTTAAAGTCGACAAAGAGATGGTGTGTGTCGATCCTATTTTCACGGGTCTTCTCCAAAATTTGGCGCATGGTGAATATCTGGTCCGTTGTTGATTTTCCAGGTCTAAAGCCACACTGATAAGGTCCAATCAGTTTGTTGACGGTGGGCTTAAGTCTTTCACACAATACGCTCGACAGAACCTTATACGCGATGTTGAGGAGGCTTATCCCACGGTAATTGGCACAGTTTGTGGGATCTCCTTTTTTATGGATTGGGCAGAGCACACTAAGATTCCAATCGTCAGGCATGCTTTATTCCGACCATATTTTGCAAAGAAGCTGATGCATGCACCTTATCAGTTCTTCGCCGCCGTATTTGAATAGCTCAGCCGGTAATCTATCGGCCCCGGTCGCTTTGTAGTTCTTCAGGTGGGTAATTGCTATTCCAATTTCTTCATGGTCGGGTAATGGAATATCTATTCCATCGTCATCGATTGGGGAATCGGGTTCGCCATCTCCTGGTGTTGTACTTTCACTGCCATTCAGCAGGTCGGAGAAGTGTCCCCTCCATACTATCAGTGAAACTTTTTACTTCATATTTTCAAAGTCCTGAATAATTTTATTACCAGGATCAAATGTATGCTTTCAGTGTCCCAGTTTTGGTTGTAAGTTTGAATATATTACTTTTAATTTAGATATTTAATCTTTAATATTGTTTTTGTCCTAAACGGTGTTGTATTACTCTGTAAGGATACTTCATAGTATCAGCTATGAATTTATTAGGAGATATCATAACCTTGATCAACCTATCGATCATGTCGATTATTGATATTAAGTCAATATAACAGTCGAGGTAGATCCTCATGATTTGCAATATCTCGTAGTTCCTCTCTTGCCAGCAAAACATTTATATATGGAACTGAGAGATAGAGAGAGAAAACCAAACATACTTAAAAACTTTCGAAAATCTTTTTCGACGGAATTCTTTCTGCTTTGAATGAAAAGAGGTTTTGGATTTAAATGTTACGATTACGGAAATTATTCAAATTTTCAGTACCATTCCACTCGTGTAGAGTCAATATCTGTGTGCTATCTGGCCATATTGATAAAGTTAATACTTCAGAGATGTTTCTTTCTCAGGTTCAACTTTACTAAAGTACCTCATTTTAATACTAAATACAACTTTAATGATTTATTCAAGATATTACAGCAACCTCGGCTAACTTTATATATCCTGCTCTCTTTAACTACTTGCGAAAAGTATTGCCAAGTGCTTTCGTTAATTATTTTCACTCAATTCTCTGATGTGCTGTATAACTAATAGCTTTAACTCAACTCAAGCAGTAACGAATTTACAGTCATTATTACAAAACCTGCAACCCACTTGTCGAAACAAATTTTAATTTGAATAAATGTTGTTACTCTTTCTACACACTCTTACATATATATATTTCAATATACAATGTTGCTATTAAATAATAAGCAGGAAATTCCCTTAATGCTCCCACTGCTGCACACCCACACACCAGTTGCTCGCCATTTTATATTCAATGTCACATCAATTTCCCAACTAAATATGAAGTCATTCAATGTAAATTGTCTCTAAACTTCCCACACTCACTCTACTTGTTTCCTTCGTGACTACGAGTATATTCAAGTTTATAAGTATGAGTATGAGTATGAGGTAAGCGCGTCTATGAGCGTTCAATGGCAGTTTGTGGATTGTGAGTAATGCCATTGTTGTTGAGGGATGTCTGCCATGGTTCATGTGGGTTAGATCTATTAACTCATTATGTTAATGAGTCTTAACGAGTACCACGTTTAAGTCATAAAAGTGTAGTGAAATAGATGAAATGTGGTTGGTGGTTTCTAACGAAACTTGCTGTGGGTGAGGAAAAATCAAAGGAAGTAATGTATATATATGTGTATATATACATCCACACATATATGATTGCCGTGTTTCTAGGTAATCACCATCATTTGCGTGCTTAGAAATTTGCTTGTGTAGGAATTCGTACATTTAATAAAGTAAGTCTTCTCTGCATATGCGTAGAAAATTAATATTTAACATTGTATAAATTAATATTTAACAGGAAATTCCCACTCGCTGCACACAATAAATATAGCAACTTATTTAGCTGATATTCCGCATTCATTATTTCTATATTTGTAACGACAATATTGCTGTAAAAAAATTGAAATAGCGAAAGCCTCGTACACATACATTTTTGTTATAAAGCTTGCCGGCTGCACAGCTAACCGAAAAACGGAAATTAGTAACGATTTATGTGTTCATAGATAGACTTTGCCGAGCATTTGCCATATTTATTGTGTCATTAATATTATCGAATGGCCATTTATGTATTTGACACTTATGCCCATATGCTTACATCCACATGTGTGTACATACTTTCAGTATATAAGTTTGTAAGAGGATATCCTGATAAGTCAGCGATTTTTCTAACTATTAAAATTTAAACTTGTATTTATATGAAAAGCTTGACCATAAATATTCTTTCCATGGATATTCTCGTTATTTTTCGATATCTAAACCTATATTTAGTAATTTAATGAAAATAAATACACAAATAAGCTTCTTTATAATAAAACGACTCCATAGCAACCTATCGGCATCATATTTCGTAAATTTATTCATATACATATATTATTCGAATATGAGCTTAAAAGGCCAATAAATATGATTTTTCGTAACAATCCCCAGAACACTCTCCAGATATCTATAAATCAACATTAAGAAAAACAGCAAAATCGGTCAGAGGTTTTGAAAAAGGGTTGCCAACTCATTGAGGTTCCAAAGTGAATTTGTGAGGAGAATAATAAATTTGACTATGAATATTAATTTGAGCCGTAATAAAGATATTAAAATAAAGCGCTTCTAAAAGGCATTTGCCTCAAAATATTTTTGAACAGTGTTGCCCTACATCTTAAAGTTTTAATAATATATTGAGATAATAGATAAAATGCTTTCCATGTAATAAAAATGAAGCTATGTACTAATTTTTGAAGAATATTCCACAACGTTCACGCGAAATCCGGTCAAATTCCTGACTATTAAAAAACAAGTCTGGAAGTGCTAATTGTTTTCACAATTTATTTATTTAATTTTATAAATATAAGAAACAATTTGACTCACATATTCGGCATATACATATATGCATGGTATATATAAAGTCCCTCATGTTCGATATATGGGGTCTTGAAAACTTATGGAACGATTTGGTCGATTTTTAGAAGGGCGATGCCACTCTATAAATGCAGTATGTTTGCAAAGTTCTGTTATAAAGTACACGATTCAGCTCGACTTCAAAGCTAGGAAAATATTATAAACCAAATTTCATTGAAATTGCTCAAGTAGTTTCGGAGATATGGTTTTTGACCCATAAGTGGGTGGAACCACGTCCATTTAAAATTGTGTATACCATTTTGAGTGCAGCTCTTCTGTACCTTCTTTATAATGAAATTTAAGGTTTATGGTGGTTTTCCTTACTGAATAAAAGCTTTTTTAGTTGTTTTCAACATAGCCTTTGTATGGGAAGTGGGCGTGGTTATAATTATATTTCCTCCATTTTTTGCTTGTATAACGTAGTACCTTAAACAAACTACTGTAGAGAGTTTGGTTGATATAGCTTTAGTAGTTTACAAGATATGTCCAAAAAACCTATTTCTTCTTTATTCTTCTTATTCATTGTACGAAATTTTACTTGTATAGCTTTATTTATTATGTCTTAGTTATGGCACTTTATATGTTTTCGGCTTTCGCCATTTTGTGGACGTGGCTGTGATACGATTTCCATTTTCGAACTTAACCATCTTATGGTGCCAAGAAATGCGTGTACCGAGTTTCATCAAGATATCTCAATTTTTACTCAAGTTACAGCTTGCTCAGACGGACTCAGACTATAATACTCTCTTTAGCAACTTTGTATAGAAATGAATTAGGGATTTTATGTACAGTTTATTTTGAATGGTTACTTTTTAAATTGTCTAGAGATGTAATATACATTTTTCAAACCATAAACTCACTGAATTATCAAACAGCACAGTTCATATATTTACCATAGTTATATATACTGTTGAACTTCCATAACTCGAAGCCTCTCTAAGTCGAAGTGATTATTTGTGTCATTATGGTGATAAAGAAGTTTAACTGTATATGTACTAGAGCTCTTGGTATTCGACTAATCGACTAACCGAATTAACCGAATAGGACATTATTCGAATAATAATATTCGATTAGCACTATTCGGATAGTCGTCAGTCATCGACTATTCGATTAACCGCTCACGCCCGACTATTCGGTTAACCGTTCGTTGTCGACTATTCGAATAGTGTAAGTTCATTAAATTTATGTTTTTATTGAAAAATGTGAAACACTGTAAAACTGTGCACAATTGACATTTTCACAAGTAAAAACAAACAAAAATCAAAGGCTACTAGGATTTCAAACAATTTTCATTTATTCGAATAGTGACAATATAACTATTCGAATAACCACAGTAGAACGACTATTCGAATAGTCGTGTCATTGCGACTAATCGAATAGTGCTAACCGGTTAATATTCGTACGAGCGGTTACAAACCGGATATTCGAATAATCGGTTTTCAGGTTAATCGAATAATTTTATGAGCCTTAATATGTACGTAAAAAAATATTAGAAATATTATGTTTAATTTGTAGAAATATACATATACTATGTATGTGCATATTTTTATCTATATGGAGTAAATCTCTGCACACATACATATGTATATGGCACTCATATGTTTTTTATTGACCAAAACTGGCATATAGCTTATAATTTATATGTGGTTAGACTTAGTGTGGATGCTAAATGGTAGTAAAGTTTAGCCTTAAAATGGTCATAAAATTGAGATTTATTATGTTTATCACTAAATGAAATAAAGCACACTAGTAATTTGTGGAGATTTCAGTTTGTGAAGAAATATAGCGCATTTATAATGCTTTCAAAAGGTTGCGTATACGCCATGTCGTATATATTATTCTCTATTATTTTGAGGTGTAAGTTATATATCTATGTTTCTCCACCATAACTGGCAATGCTTCAAAATTTTAAACTGAAAATAATATTTTCAACGGTATTTGAATTGTATGTATATGTATATACAATATACAGAGGTAGTCAAAATTATTATCGAACGTTTTTTACAAGTTTCACACAAAAAAGTTTTTTCTTGTTGTTGTTGTTGATACCATGCAACAAAATCATAAGTTGTTGTAAACCTTGATCTATTCCTGAGCGAATGAAGTCAGTTTGGCTAGAATAGCTAGAAATATGGCGGAGAAATAAGCAAATGAAGACTCGCAGTAGTCAAAAGTATTTACACACGGCGATTTAGCCTTTATCCTTGAATTTGGTTTGAGCAAGAGTAGTAATTAGATTTTATTGCATTTATAACAACCTAACTCAGCCTTAAAATATAAAGAGTGGTAAATAAAATGCTCAAAACAAAGGAATTATCGATTATAACTAGATCGAAGACTGTTACTAAGTTTAAGACTGGTGTTTCGGCTTCGGAGTTAGTAAAAATTTATAGAATTTAAAGGAATACTGTTTCTATTGCAAGATACTTTAAAGAGAACTGGGCGGAAACCTGTGATAATTCAAAGAGAATGCAGAAGATTAGTAGGAACTATCATACAAAATTCCACAATTAGTCCTGTTAATATTGCAGCAGCATCAAATCGGCATATTGCATGAATAACATGACATGTCAACGTGCTACACTGCTCAGGACCTTAAAAAAGTTAACATAAATACCTGACGTTTGGCAAAAATCGGTCAATACTTCCGAAAATAAAAAAGCGATATGCCAGTCATTTGCCTAAAATTAGATCGTGGGCAGATAATGCTGAATTTTGGTTCCAGGACTTGTTTAGCAAACGCTTTATGCATTTACAATGTGAAAATAAGAAATATGCAGGTTAGGCGCTAAACAGAGTCGGGAGTGTCATTATGATTTTTTGTGGAAGTTTTCCATACGTAAGTTTTGGTGATTTGCTACTAATTTAGGGACCCTACATCATCCGGCTATGTCAGAATTCACATGACCATGCCATTGTAGTGGTTTGTCGGCCTGTTCCAACTATTGACTACATTTTACAACAGGACAATGGCTCCATTTCATAAAGGATTGTTACCAACGAAACTTTTAAGTGAAGCAAATCAAGTTGACCTCCGCACAGCCCTGACCAAAACTTTAGTCAAAATGTTTGGTCTTTCGTTAAATATCAGAGGACAATTGATATAATAACCGAAAACGCCGAAATTAGCGACATTTGGTCTAAATTAACTGTTAACATGGCGTATAATTGGGTTGATTCAATTAGGACCATAAAGCAGGCTGTTATTGATGCCAAAGGCGGTGTAATAAATTATGAATTTATCGCCTTAGAATAATAACTTAGTCTAAACATTAAAATTAAAAAAAGTTGTCATTAAATAAGAACAGGATAATAGAGTCCATGTTGTGTGTAAATACTTTTGACTATTGCGAGTCTTCAGTTCATTTGCTTATTTCTCCGCCATATTTCTAGCTATTCTATCCAAACCGATTTCATTCGCTCAGGAATAGATCAAGGTTTACAACAAAATATCATCTTGTTACCCTGCGACAACAACAACAACAACAAGAAAAACTGTGGAACGTGTAAAAACGTGTGTAAAGAAAACGTTCGATGTGTAAATAATTTTGACTACCTCTGTATATAGTAATAATAAATGATTTTTAAATGTTGCGTATACGCCATGTCGTGCCAAGTACTGTAGACATTAAGTCGTAATTTTCTTCATTTTAATAGATACTCATTCTTAAAAAAATAGGAAAATATTGAATGTGATTTTTATTTATTTTTAAACTTTGACATTATTCAAATATATTTATTTATCCATCCCCTCAACTCGTATGCCACAAAATTTATTACACAATTTAAATAAAGTTAAGACCATAATGACACACATTTCGTAAATAAATAATACAAACACAGGAAGGAAAATGAGAGTGCCAAAAATAACGCAAAAAACAACAACAAATACAATAAATTGCAAGTCCGCATTCAAAGAGCAGAGCAGTATGCTGCGCGTACTTTGTGTAAGTCGTTAAATTTCAATTAAAATTCAATGAATTTTAAATGTACTAAAGCGAAAAGGAAGCACTAAAAAGCATGCAAAGCGGGCACAATACAACAACAGCAAATACACAGTAAGTGTAATTACAAACACATACTTGTATGTATGTATGTATGTATATGTATAATGTTGACTTTTGTAGTTGTTGTAGTTTTTTCGGCAAAACAACCAAAAATACTGTTGCAAACGAAAAACTTAACAGCTTTGGGTGTTTTCCTTTCACATTGACTTTTGAACTTGTAATTTATATTAGCCTTTCCCTTTAATGTACACTCTCACTGCTTTTTTGGGTAGCTTCTTTTTGTTCGCTCTTTATACATGCATGTAGATGTAAGTTGGCATGACAGCTGCTGCTTGGCAAATCAAATTGTGAATTTTCACTTAGCATTTCTGTTATTTTAGTGTGAACACACACAAAAAAGAAGTGAATTGAAATTCTCATGACTGCAAAGTGTTTTGTATGAAATTTGAATTAATGGCCATTTCGACACTTTCACTGTAGCAAATAAATGAATTATATTATTTTCTCTTGGCAAGACGTTTTCAAAAAAATAACAAAATTAATTACTGATTAAAAAAAAATTATGTAACTGTTGGACGTATCTAAAAATATTTTTTTTTATTTATACATCGTTTGAAAATTCTGTGATTTTTAACAAAAAATATATTTTTTAAATATATATAACGAAATTT
The DNA here is from genome assembly GCF_028554725.1 of Zeugodacus cucurbitae. Taxonomy (NCBI): domain Eukaryota; kingdom Metazoa; phylum Arthropoda; class Insecta; order Diptera; family Tephritidae; genus Zeugodacus; species Zeugodacus cucurbitae. The sequence goes on from NC_071669.1 coordinate 17,712,740, forward strand.
AGTATACCTTTATATTTTGTTATCATATAGGGTGCATAATTTTTTATACTTCTGATAAACCTTGTGTAACTACATATAAACTTTACTAAAGGATTTGATTGATTTTATAAATTTTTTGTAGATTTTTAATTTTATTTCGTGAAGACTTGAGTGAATAACATTTTTTTGGGTCCCGAAAGTTGTCACGAGACACCTAGAATCTAAGGTCAACGGTGATCTCAAAATATTTCTAAAATCAATATTTATTAACTGTTTTAGGTAGATCTAATATTAAACTTCATAATGATGCGAAATAAAATATTCGAGTAACAAAGTGTACGATAGATGGCACTGTAGTCAAAATATTCCACAATTCGTATTCACCATGCATTCATCTTTATTAAGCATATTAATTGCATCAGGAATATTATTTCATAAAACTAGAAGGTTTCATTTCGGTTTTCATTATGTCAAATTTAATGACTTCAACTTTATAGCCTTTTCTCATAGTAGCTAATTGATCAATTAACCGACCTCTGCTCGAAAAAATACGCTGATTAAGATCGATTTACCATACAAAATAAAAATCTACATAGATTTTAAATTGAATTTTAATGAAATGCAACACTGCGACAAAGTCTGGGAGTTGTTGTTCACGCTAAACGAAGGTAGATGTCGCTGCTGAAAAATAGCAACCAGCTGATGAAATTTACCTACTCCTTATGAAAAGCAAATTTATTTATTTAATTTTATTAATATTATATAATACACAATTTGACCCGCATATTCGTCATATATAGTCCAGGTATTAAAGTTCGGGTTGGAAACCCTAATATTAGATTAGAAGCACCGAGGTCCTCTTGTATGATATATAGGGGCCTTGAAAACCTATGGACCGATTTCGGCGATTTTTAGAAAGGGGCTGCCAGACTATTAACATAGTATTTATGCAAAGTTCTGCATCGATATCTTCACTAGTACTTGCTTTATATATTGTATAGTTAACGATTCAGATCGTCTTCTAAGTTCTGGTATATAGAAAGTAGGCGTGGTTGTGTAGCGATTTGGCCTATTTTCACAACATATCATTGGGATGTAAGGAAACTATTACAAACCAAGTTTCATTGAAATCGGTCGAGTGGTTTCGGAGATAAGATTTTTGATCCATAAGTAGGCGGAGCCACACCCACTTAAAATTTTGTATACCAATTTGGGTGGAGCCCTTTTGTACCTTCTTGATAATGAAATTTAAGGTTTCTGGTGTTTTCCCTTATTGAATTAAAGCATTTTTAGTAGTTTCCAACATAACCTTTGTATGGGAGGAGGGCGTGGTTATAATCCGATTTCCTCCACTTTTGGACTGTATAAGGTAGTACCTAAAAGAAAAGATTCTAGAAAGTTTGGTTGATATAGCTCAATCAGCTTACCAGATATGTACAAAAAACTTAGTAGGTGGCGGGGTCACGCCACCTTCTCCAAAAAAATCATATCCAAATTTTCCCCTTCATAGTGCGATCCTTTCTACCAAATTTTATTTCCATAGCTTTATTTATGGCTTAGTTATGGCACTTTATGTGTTTTCGGTATTCGCCATTTTGTGGGCGTGGCAATGGTCCGATTTTTCCCATCTTCGGAAGCAACCTTTCTATGGTGCCAAGAAACAAGTGTGCCAAGTTTCATCAAGATATCTTAATTTTTACTCAAGTTACAGCTTGCACAGACGGACGGACGGACGGACAGACAGACATTCGGATTTGAACTCCACTCTTCACCCTGATCACTTTGGTATATATAACCCTATATCTAACTCGTTTAGTTTTGGGTGTTACAAACAACCGTTATGTGAACAAATCTACAAAACTCTCTTACCAACTTTGTTGCGAGAGAGAGAGTAGCCGGCAGTGTGAAGGACAAAAAATGGTTTCTCAATCAAAATTGTAATTGATCAACTAATTTAGCTGTGTGAAAAGGCTATTATCATGTGTTTACCATTCTGCTTAGTTTGAATATTGCTGTCAGTCAATTTGATGTAATGTAAACTGTATTTAGACTGTTACTACTTTAAATTAAAGTATACTACTGTTTTCATTGCCTTAAAATATAGAGAAGCTAGCTAAAATGACAGAATTTTGACACAACTGAAAATTATTCCCAAAATGATTTTGTTTCTATAAAAAGACGTTATTATTAAATATTTATTAGAAATATATTTTCAGATGGTTCCCGTTGAAAAGCATGAGATTAACATTGGTAACTGCCAAGTAAAACTATGAATGACAGTAATTCTTCTGATGGCAATTGTTTATACTGGTTGATTTTCTGGTTGTAATAAATCGTATGAACAAACTTTCATAAGTATCAACTCTTATATTGCTTTTGACAGTAGGAGCAGAAAATATTCTAAAAGTATATTATTGTTAATTACAAATAGAAAATTGATACTGGAAGCTCATAAAATCTAACTCATTTTCGTTTACTTAGAATTTTATATTGACTCAACGACGATTTCTTGCAGATTCTAAACAGAAATATAAAACAAATTTCTACACTTTATCCAAAATTAAGATTCGTATATGTATTTTTTATTTCTAAAAAAAATCGAAATTTTATATTCCTTCATCAACAGCATCTGTCAATAGTCACAGTGATGACAAATTCAAAATAAGAAATACCCTCATATTTCCACGATTCAATTTCATTTTCACTTGCCAACCAGGTATAAACGTATTCATTTAAATGTGTATAATATGTGTACGAGTATATTTCAAAGGTTCATCATATGCGCAATATATTTTGGTATTTGCATATTATTTACATACAAGTAAGTGTGTGCCTTTTGAATTTTCATTTTAATGCAAATGTTCATATTTTCATCAGACTGCAGTGTGACAGATATAGATGTCATGTACTACAAATTGCTGTCAAATATATTTTCTATTTTCTATTTTCTCTTTAATATTTTGCTTTTCTTTCAGTATGTCTACAATGTTAGCAACAAGATGGTTGAACATTTGGGATGAGCCAAGCGCTGCTTCGGTGAAAAGAAAATGTTCGCCAACTTTGACAGCTAATATTACATAGGTTAACATGTATGACTTGGCGGAAAACAATATTATTTTATATGCTTGTTAGATTGGTTTAATGATGATGATGACATTTCATGTGACTTGAAAGTTGTTTCAAAAATATGTACTTATTTCATTCTTATTAGAAATTAGATGAAAATTATTAAATTTAGTGGATTAAGTTTTGAAAAAAAAAATGCATAAAATAATTATTTAATGAAATTTAAAATTTCTAAAAATTAATTCATAGAATGCAATCAACTTTAAATATTAAAACTCTATACACCCCTCATTTCCTCCATCCCACTCAATGTTCAGCCATGCATACCAACCGTCATTCATTTGCTCATTCCATCACTCCCTCAATCTGTCAGCCAATTCCCGACTCAGTAGTTAGCGCAATTTGCACCGGAAACGGATGTAAATTTTACAAAACTCTCGTCTCGCATACGCGGAAGCGTGTTTACACATGTTCATACACGACACTTTGCCACGCAGATAGCGCATAAAAGCAAGCAAGCTAACTAACTAGAACTAAATGGCATGCGACAGCGACTGCAGCACAGAGAGTTACGTGAAGTGCATAACAACCGGAAATGCAGTTGCAGTTTTTGATGAATGAGCATACACAGCACGGTGAGCATAATAAACAAGTGATTTGTGTGTATGTATTAATGTAATTGTGTATGCATAACTAGGTGAAGATGTGTGAGTATGGATGAATGGTGTGTTTTTTTATTTGTTTGCATTTTAATTGTATGAATTAGCTAATGTATTACAAAATAAAAGTTGTGAAATCCAGCGAGAAAAAAGAAGAAAAAATTATGGAGAAGCAGAAATATAAGATAATTACATTCAAGCTACATTTAGCTCCGGAGAGTCTAGAGAGTTCAAAACGAAGTTCATCAGTTTTTCTTCTTCCAGGATATGTTTCATAGGCTTTGATAGAAAAAAACATGAGCTTGTAGCATATGTACCTACCAATCCCTACTTAGCCAGTGACATAAGAGAGAGCTAACTTTAAATTATAGAAGAAAGTGAGCTTAATGGATATGGATAATTAAAGCTTTCAGGGTTATCACATTTGACAATTTATCAGTTTCTTTAGTAGAAAATAGGTATAACAACAAATTAGTATTTGATACATTGGAGTTATAGCCTTTTCGCACAACCAAATTAGTTGCTCAATTAAAATTTTAATTGAAAAACCAGTTATTGTGCTTCGCACTGCCCTACTCGATAATCGATCAGCTGTTATAATTTTTTTTAATTTTTTATGGTAAAGTGAACTAAAACAGTTCAATCGAGCCGTTTTGATCGAGCAAAGGCTCTTTAATTGTTCAATTAGCTCCTGTGCGAAAAGGCTATTGAATTAATTCTGAACTATCTTATGCCATGCAAGGTAAGTAGTTTTATTATTTAAATTGATCTATTAGCTCAAACAATTGTTAATGGACTCACACAAACAAATTCAATTTAGCTTAAAAATTTAATATTAATAATAATATGTGACCTGGTCTACGGAAAGTGGGCTTAGGTGTCAAAAAAACAATTTTCACTTTTTAGTTGATTCGGATGGAAGATGAGAGTTGTTTATTTTTAACGGCTGTTTCCCAGAAAACTAGTTTTCGCACGTTAGCTCCCTCTTCGTAGACCAGGTCACATATATTTAGACTTCTTCATGAAAATCTTGTGCAAATAAATTTACGTCGATTGGGAATTCTATCAATTTATAACCAAAAAAATTATCTTCTACGCCTAATATATATAATTTTGTTTTCAATATATTTGTATAATAAATTTCACTAATTTAACCAAACGTTGACAATCAGCAAAGTTTACTTCGAAAATGTCCTTATTCTATATGTTATTTTTTTCGTTGCTTTCTTATAACATTTCGTTCTATCATAACAGATGATTTTGTCCTCACCCAAAACCCGTTCAATCTGTGGCCAATTTAATACTAATTGCGCAATTAGTTAATTACTTATTGCAATTAGAACACAATTAGAAGTTAATTATCTGAAATTTTATTAATTACTCAATTAATAATCAGTTGGAGCATACTATACGGTATGTACTTTTGATTGCTCAAGATGTGGACATCGGAATGTCTCAATTCAGTGCTCTATTCAAAAAATTTTCAAATATTCCAATTAAATTGTATATACCTTAGAGGTAAATTAATATTTTTTGTTAGAAAAATTGGTTGAGGTGGGGATTTCATAATAAGTTGTGTTCTTTTATTCGGCATAAATTCGTATTTGTTGTTAATTTTTCACTATCGATCTAAAATTAGCTAATTTTTAAGAGGTTATATTTGACTTCTTTGATATTACATTTATTGAAGAAATATCCTTCGCGTATAAGAGTTTAAATAACATTTCTCTCAGGAAGTTTTTTCTCTATCTACTCTTATAATTGTACCCTCTAAACTGCTAGTCACCGCCTTAATGTCATCACCATCACCATTTTGTGCTATTTATACGCACATTAAGCTTTGCACAGTCATCAACTGTGCAGCCACGTCATCACTATCATTTTAGGCGAATCTCCGGTTCCTTTATGCGCTTTCTGACCGTTTTTTCACTCTGCAGCCGCAATGTCTTTCAAGTGCAATCTTTGTTGAGTGCTTATGCACTTGACACTAATCTTAATTATGGTTAATCAAACTATTATGTCAAGGATAGCATGCGATGTGTGTCATGCTTTTATGCAACTTAAATTATCAACTTTGTTGTTTACAGAATTAGTTTATGTTGTACTAGTAGGATAGTGAGTGAATTTATAAAGTTATAATAAGATATAGTATTGCCAGATGTATGTATTTTTAATTTTAGTAAGTGAAAGCAATAATAATGTTATACATTTGTATGTAATATGAGATGAGTTTAATAAAATTAATGTTAATATTATATCTTATTTTGTTTGACAATAGTTTGACAATGACTGTCAGTAAATTTGACATTATAAAAATCTCTTATGACAGTTAAATTTTAAGTGAGAATGAGGAAATAGAGTGTTACAATAAAGTCTCTAGAAATATAAGCTCACATGTCCACTTTTATTGAACCGTAAGAATTTTAACGTCATAACGACACAATTATGACACGAGTTCGAAAAGTGTTCCAAAATATTTTCTTGTTATTTTGGTTGGGTTTAATGTTTAAATTTTGATACTAATATATATATATAATCATCAAACAATCAATGAATTGAATTTTTGCTGTAGGATAACTAACGGCATATAAATTGAATGCTATTAAAATGTCAAATAACTTGTAATTTCCTATTTGTATGGTGAAATATATACCTCTGCCACTGTTCATTAAGTACATTAATTCATCGCTACCACATTTACATTGCTCTTTTTGCAGCCTCCAAGCGCATATAATTTTATTAATATTATATTCTATTTTAAACCCTACTATGTCATTATACTCTACTATATACCATTATACTCATGTAGCACAAACACTTAACACAGTTACTATGCCAGCACTATAATTACGCTGCAACACAAATGTTTGTGGCAACTTCAACAAAAAGCAAAAAATAATATATCAAAGTCAACATCATCAACACCAAAATCAACAGTAGTCTCTAACAAATGCCAACAAACACACACACACATATTAAATATGCGTGACACGCCTAAGTATATGTTTATAAATGTGTCAACAAGTGTGAGTCTAGTTAAAGAAATATACTTATATATTATTGTATGTCCAGCACAAGGACGCTTAATAATAGTAAAGTTCTGTAGCTTTACTTTGACTTACAATTCTTTCAACTCAAAAGTATGTTAAAATAATATAGACACTGATTGAAAGGCATCAAAGGATTGCTTGTGTTAATGTAATGCATTATGAATGTGCATTTGGGTGTTAATAGTGCATAAAGATTCCCGTTCTTGAAAGAAATTGTGAATGAGAGGTAAATATACAAAGTAAAATAATTTATGAAATTTTGAAATTTTGTTTTTTTATCTTTTTTATTGACTATACCGTTCAGTACAGAGAAATCAAATAGAGTTCATATTGAAGCTCTGTTGTAATCACCTGAGAGATTTCATAATCAATGCCATATTAAATATTCAATTCAGGATAGCAATTATAACCTTTGTGCCTTTTCGCACAGCCAAATAAATTTAGTACATTAAGAATATAATTGCGAAACCAGTTTTTGCCTCTCGCACAGTCGGCTGCTCAATTAACGATCAGTTGTTTTATATTGTTTTTGCTGTTCATGAGAAGTTGGTAAGTTTTATCAACTGATTGCAATTTATAACCAAATTTCCAGCATGAACAACAACCCACAGAGTTGCATTCCAGTTTCAACTCGATTTGTATACGTTTAAAAATTAATGTAGTAAAATAAGTTTTTTCTTTTGTATGGTAAATCGTACTACATCAGCGTTTTTATCGAGCAAAGATCGGTTAATTGACCAATTAAATTCTGCCCAAAAGGGCTATAAGCCTATTTAGTGTGAAATATACACTATAATATACACTACTGGAAAAAATTAAGGGATCAAAAAAACAATCGAAATTTTTGGGCAAATTTCAACAGGCCGTAACTTCGAAAGAAATGGTCGTACAAGAAATCGATTAAGAAGGAAATTATAGCTAGTGCCTCGTTTTTGGATTATAACTTTAAAATTTTTTAACCTCTGCGGTTTTTGAGTAATCGTAGAAAAACCACCAACAAAAAAATTTTCAAAATTTTTTTAGTTTTTTTCTTTGGTCTACGGGCGTGGGAATTATGAGCTTTTCAGAGCAAAAAACGTGATCCTTTAATTCTTTCAAAAATTCGATCGAGTGAAAAAAAAGGCTGGCTGGATTAATTTGATTTTTTTGTAGGGTTTTTGTGGACATATTGAACTGTAAAAGGCACACTTAACATTAGTGGTTTCCTCAATATTTTCGATCTAGCGCTCGATTTTCCAAAAAACCACCAAAAGCCCTTTTTTTGTTGCATTTTCAAATTCATGTGAAAATAAGAAAAAAAAAAAATTTCGGAAAAGCAATGGCTAGTCTTTAATGAGAATTCATTCAAGTTCTTGAAACCCACCTTTAACTTTCTGTGCGATCATTGGTTGCTGAGATATCGATAATCAAAGACAAAAGGATCCTTTTCCATATGAAGACCGATATCTCGGCGAGATATCGAGGTGTTCACAAAACCAAATTAAAGCTAAATGAACAAAGTATCCGATCCTTATAGTGGTTAAGCTAAAAAGATTTTTTCCACGCCCGTAGACCAAAAAAAAAAAACTAAAAAAATTTTGAAATTTTTTTTCTTGCTGGTTTTTCTCCGATTACTCAAAAACCGCAGAGGTTAAAAAATTTTAAAGTTATAATCCATATAATTTTTTTGATCCCTTAATTTTTTCCAGTAGTGTACCATTACACTCATCAATTCAACCATAAACGATTTTCAACTGTCATGCGTTCTAAAGCTCTTTGGTGTAGTTGTTCACTTATTTTATCAAATTTCATGAATACATTTTTTAAAAGGGTGGCAACCTTATTCCAAAAATATCTTCAATTGCAACACATCTTAAATTTCATCAGTTTTCCATATTTTTAGATTTACGATTTAAGATTTAAGATTTAAGTTAAGATTTAAGATTTAAGATTTAAGATTTAAGATTTAAGATTTAAGATTTAAGATTTAAGATTTAAGATTTAAGATTTAAGATTTAAGATTTAAGATTTAAGATTTAAGATTTAAGATTTAAGATTTAAGATTTAAGATTAAGATTTAAGATTTAAGATTTAAGATTTAAGATTTAAGATTTAAGAATATTTAATCTTAAGGTTTAAGATAAAAGATAAAAGATTAAATATTGAAGATTAATAATTAAAGATTTAAGACTTATGGTTTAAGATTTAGGATTTTAAGATTTATAAAGTCACCCTGTGTGCATGAATATGTACACGGGAACGTGTAATGTTGCACATTCATAAATTTCTGTTTCACCACTTGCATTTGTAGGTTAAACGCAGTGTTGCACTTTCGCACCCTCATTCGCACACACTTTCACTTTTACACAGCCTGGTTGCAGCGAAATTTGTTTTTGTTCTTTTTTCTTTTCTTCTCATTTTTTTTTTTGATTTTTGTTCGGTGGCAAATAAATCTCTTGCTCGTGGCAAGACCTATATTTTATGCGGAAAACTTTCACACCTGTGGCATGGCATTTTAAACGACGAATTTATGGTGTGGTGTGCATGGAAGCGGACGAGCGTGTGTGTTTGCGTGTGAGCATAGCCTCTGGGCACATGTGTTTAGGCTTTTAGTCGAAACGTGTCGCTGCCAACGAAGGCGTGTTCTATACAGATATATATATAGAATTCCTAATAAACGCATATAGCGAAATTAAGCCAAAGCATGAGTTGCTGCTATTATTATATTTGTAAGCATGAAGCATGAGGCATACTGTCGAAGTAGCCTAGTGTGGTATTACATACGCTTAGTTATTTGTGGTTGCCATAGTGTTCAAAGAGCGCACAATTTGTTCATGCATGTAGATTTTTATAACCACCGTGTTGTATTATAAATGAAATAATTTCTGGTTTCCAGGTAAAGGATATAATTAGATAGTCAATGATTGCATATACATTAATCAGATTAATTCTTAATGATCAGTAGCTGGTCACAGTGACCGCAGCTCAATTATTGTTATTTTATACAGATACATAATTAATTTAATAAAATTAAATTGGAAAATAATATTGATTGTATAAAATAGTTGCAATTTCAGTTTCGTAAATTAATAATCGATAAATTATCAATTAATAGATATGATATCAATTAATAGTTGACATCATAGTAAGCTTGTTTTTAACTGGATTTCCCATTCCGATGGTTTCAGTGATTTCCGCTGATTAATAAGTTTAAATAAATTTAAATTGTAATTCAAACCGAAAATAATAGTGTTGCAATACTATATATTCTCCCACAAATCAATATTCAAAATGTTGCTAATTTTGAGGTTACTTTTTCGTAATATATATAATATTTTTATATACATAATTTTGGAAGGTAACTAGTACAAAAATTGTGTTATTAGTAATGCTACTTGAACGGTAACCAAACAGCTACCGATCCATATCGAAATTCTACGTAAATAGAAGTGGATCGGTCAAGCTGTGTGAAAACCTCACGACGAAATTAGTAGGACATTCCTAGATTGGAAACCTCAAACAGTTAGGGGGAAGACCAGGCAAAACCCGAAGGCGAGAAGTCGAAGCAGATTCACAGAAATACGGTTATTCTTGGAGAGAAATTAAATTTCTAGCGTTTCTATAATTATTATTATATGGTTGGCAAATATCTTCCTTTCGCTTTTTTTGATCCTTATTCAATGCTTTATAAAAAGTGTAACAGTGGACGGATTTAGTTCAAATATGCGCCGTTTTGTTCGAATATATTTTTCTATCTAGACTTCATAATATCCCCTCCTTATTTGCGAAGAACTTGGACAGCCACTTTTCCCAAGCCTCTTTTGAGTTCAACTTTACACCACCAAGGACGTTCGCCATGGACAGGAACAGATGGTAATCACTTGGCGCTATATCCGGTCTATATGGTGGATGCGGTGCAGTTGTTCGTAGTAGATGGTAGAATTAAGCGTCTGGCCATATGGCAGCATCTCATAGTGTATGATTCCCTTCCAATCCCACAAAACACACAGCAAACCCTTCTTGGCCGCCAATCCCGGCTTGGCCACTCTTTGGGACGATTCACCGGCCTTCGACCACGGCCGTTTTCGTTTGATATTGTCGTATGCGATCCAGTTTTCGTCGCCAGTCACCATCCGCTTCAAAAATGAGTCGAGTTCGTTCCGTTTCATCAGCATATCGCAGGCGTTGATTCGGTCCAGAAGGTTTTTTTGTTTCAAATCATGCGCCACCCGAACATCAAGCTATTTTGTGTAGCCAGCTTTCTTCAAATGGTTTAAAATAGTTTGGTGACTCAATGTTTTCCATGATTTGATCGGTATTCGTCGTCCCAGATCTTCCGCCAGCTGGCTTATCCCTAGTGTAGTTTTCACCCGCTCTGAATCGTCGAAACTATTCCTCCGCAGTTCGAAGTGATAGAGTACCATCCACCAAAACACCATTTATCTCACGGAACGTTTCTCTAGCGGATTTGCCTTTAACGAAGGAAAACTTTAGAATAGCGCGAATTTCGGCGTTAGTGAACTCCATGTTTAGACGTCTATAACTGTTAAACGCAATATCCAAACAGATCATGCATCGAGTTTGGTCGATATAGCATTAGTAGTTTACAAGATATGTATAAAAAATTTAAAAGAGACAAGGAACATGTCATCCTGATTAGTTTGATATATACGAGGGCTGCTATATATATTTCTGGCCCAGGCAACACTAAGTGTTGCCAGGTATAATCTGACATTTCCATTGGAAAGTTTGACATTTTTAAGCATAATATCACTCAGAACGTTTTGTCATTTAATCGTGAATTGTTTTATTTACAGGGAATTAAAAAATTCATCTCGGCAAAAAGTGGAATTAACTCGTGAACATATTCGTGCGATCATTTTTCACAACTTTCGACGTGGATTATCGCGACAAGAGTGCATCGATGAACTAAAATCTTTGTATGGCTATGAAGCACCATCCTATAGCACTGTGAAAAAACTGGTACAACGAATTCAATCGTGGCCGACGCTCGCTCAAAGACGAATTCCGTGAAGGTCGTCCAAAAACAGCCGTTGTGCCAGAAAACATCGATGCCGTACGTGAACTGATAATGCAAGACCGTCATGTGACATACCTTCAGATAGAGGCATGCCTATGCATTTCTCACACCAGCATACATTCGATATTGCATGAACACCTGGCCGTAAAAAAGGTTTGTTCTCGTTGGATCCCGCACAATTTGACAATCGCTCAAAAAAAGGCTCAAAGAAAGTCCTTCGAAAATTGGTTTGAGCGCATGCAAAAGTGTATAAATCTTGATGGAGAATATTTTGAAAAACAATAAAACCATTTTCGTTGATAAATATTCCTATTTTCATTATTAGGCCAGAAATATATATAGCAGCCCTCGTATATACTGTAGCTTGGTGGAGAAAGTTAGTGAATAGTAATTACGTTAGCCCTCATATACAATATATCGTTATTCTATTGGACTGTATGCCGAATATACAAGTGTATTGTGTAACCTTTATAAAATTACATCAATAAATTGCGAGAGTATAAAATGTTCGGTCGCATCCGAACTTAGCCTTTCCTTACTTGTTTAATGAAAAATTCTATAACTCGAAGTCTATTATGGTGATTCGAGTTAGAGAAGTTTCACTGTATACGTAAACAAAAAAACAAATAGTACGAAGAAGTATCCCTTTATCCTATTTATATTCCATCCATATCCAATATACTAATGCTAGATGACAGAAATAGTAAGATAATTTGCATTTTTATACGGCCCATAAGCAGCACAGCACAGGATATACAGTATACATACATAAACGTATGTACGAGTATGCGCTATCATTGAAGAACAGCTGCTTCCATTCAATGCGGCTTGTAACTATCTATACTGTTCGACATACTTTCATACTTTACTGAGCACTTTCAGATTTTCTTTTAACCTTTCGCTGTGTGCTTTCCTATGTATTGCCTGCCAACACAGAATATCTAAAATACATATATAAATACAGTTAGAAATATATTTCAATGTATGTTGGCTGTTGTAAAACCTGTAATTTTCTACGCCAGTGACGCCGCAAAATGGCGACAACGACAATTTCATGAATCAACGGCGCTCATGTGTATTGCGTAATCTATTTTTTTATGCATCTTTTCTTTACTGTTTTTATTTCTTTCTTGTTTGTTGTTGTATTACTGTAGTTTTACGTTGTTTGTGTTTTATTTTTGTCTTTCTTCTCGGCATGAGACACATGTCTAGATATCGACTGCCTACATTTCCAACGGCTTTTTTCACCTTTGCTGCCTCGTGTAGCTTTTATCAATGCTTTATGCTTGTTTCTTCTGCTTTTTGGTTGATTTTCGTTTTCCGTTCTGTTGTGCATCCTTTACTCAGCAATCGGATGCGCAATCATTTGTGTGCTCCACTTTGTTGCTGTGTATGTGAGGTGAATTCACTCATCAGAGTCTTCACAGTTTTCCGCATATTTTTTTCTTCGCTTTTCCGGCACGCAATCAAAAAATCTTCGAATCCCTCATTGTTGTGTGAGTCCATTTTTTGTGGCTCGTAGTTACCTTTGTTTGCGTAGGTCGTGTTTCGTGTTTCTATTATTATATCCACAAATGGTATGCCATTTTTCTTCCATTGTTGTTTGTGTCTCACTTTTTTGTTGCTGATGCGTGTTGCTTTGCTGTGATCTGTGTTGTCTTCGACAATTTACTCTACATCAATCATTTTGTGACAAATTCTACTTTACACATACCCATACATACATACAATGGGGAAAAAGCGAAGTGTTATTACAGCTAATAATAGTGGAAAGCTTTCGCATTTATTTTGCTCATTTTTCTAAACGCATAAATAGCTCATAAATATTTGAGCACTTGCACGGTAATTTGTTTGGACATGCTCTCAATATTTTTTTGCTTGGACTCTATGAAGAATTACGTTAACCAATCAAGTTTGCTATTTTCGTTAACAAAAAGGACAAATGCGAATTTTTGACAATTTTTCTTGCCACTCATGCATTGCGAAAGATATTTCCTGTGCATGTTCTTAGTATAGGGTGTCGTTTTGGAGGTTTAAAATAGTAGTTAACATTCGTAGAGGTTAAACTTTCTAATTAGCAGTCCAAGTAAACTTTTATGTTAATTTTTCATTCATTTATCATATAAAATTTTGCCGTTAAATGATCTTTAACTTTGAGCCATATTAATGGGTATTTAAATATACAAAATAGCTGTACAAGTTGAAGTACGAACACTGCGGAAGATGGTTCCAGACACCTTGTATCCAAAAGTAGTCTGTAGAAGTACTGTGTGATCTGTTTTGTGTGGGTTGCATGGTGAAGGCATTATTGTACAAAATACTTTTGAAATTGAGGATGGAGAAGTGTTAGAGTTTGGTCACTTTCCGGTACTCAGACTCAATATTAATCGTCTAAGTGCTAAATTGCCTGATTAGACTTTTAGAAGAAGACATTCCGTAGGCAAAACCATCACTTTATTGTGATGAACGGTTGGGGACCGACTCATCCAAGAAGTAGGCTTGACAATTGGCCAACTAGGTTACTAATCTTAAGTAATTTAAACTACTTTCTGTAGAGCCATTGCTAGAAAGTGGTCTATGCAGATCAACCAGTTCAGATTGACCAATTAGAAATCAAAATTCAATCATTTGCTGTTGGAATGAAACGGTATACACGGTATGAGAGATCTCTTCATAAGATAACGCCGATTTGGCCCATAAGTGGTGTGTTCAAAAAATAACGGGAATTTTTACAATTCCCAATACCGTAATTTAAAATTTCACGGGTATGGAGAATTCAATTGTCAACATTTTTTTAATAATATTGTTATACAAGCTCCTTGGGTACAATACAATTTTTAGCAGTATTCATTGCTTACTTTGTCTGTAGCGACCGCTAAGGTTATCCTTGTTTTAAGAAGTTTTGACGATTTCCATTTGTTAAAAGCTCTCCCTTCGTTGCTTGTTGTCTTTGTCAAAGACAATACTGTAATGATACCGCAGTCTCCGTATATTCGCCACACATTCCCAAAAAGAACCTTAAGGGGTTACCTGGGTTTCGTGGGTTTAAAAAATTGATTTTCAAACCGATCCGAATAATAGTTTCGGAGATATAGCCTTTGGAAAATGTGCGCTCCAAGTCAAGTACTATTGTTACTCAAAAAAAAAAAAGCGTTTTTCTCGGAACCGTGTTTTCAAAGTCGGTTGTCAAATTTTCTCGAAAACTACTCAACCGATCTTGATGAAATTTTGTACAGGTGTTTGAGATACAATTTACTCGTGCTTGAACGAAGGATTTTATTTTTTTTATTTTAATTACAACTATTAAAAAAAAACAAAATCTCAAACACATTTTATCGAAATTTTAATTTTTTTGGAAAAACTTCTGTCAAAATTCCAATTTTTAATTTTTTGTCTTTCCTTCGTTCAAGCACGAGTTTATGGTCTTGCCTAAAATTCCAAAATTTTAATTTTGGATGATCCTGTTACGAGTTATGTTGACAACGGGGACGCACCTTTTTTCCGAGGTGTCATCGGAAATGACGTCACAATGGAGGAGTTTTAATTTTTATTTTTTTATTTCAGAAATTGGATATTGTTTAAATGTGTATCTATAAGACATAAAAAAGTTTGAATTAAATAAATAATTTTTTACATAAAAAAAATATTGAAAATAGGCCATTTTTACGCGACAAAACCCCTTTATATAGACTGTCGTTTTGTAAGCATCCAAGAAATCGCTGAAAGAGAAAAGTGTCTCGACAATTGGAATAATCAGTGGCATAAGTGCACAATATCGAATAACATTAATGTAGTAGAATGAATAAAGGTTTTTTTTCTAAAATACTATTTAAACGCTTAATTCCATGTAATTCACGTAGTCAAAACATGTAATTCGTTTAGTCAAAACATTAAAAATTTCAATAATTAAAAAAATAAAATTTACCTCCAAAAATATACCCGTTACATTTCACACTTAACCAACAGTGATTGACTATAGTCCATTATTTATTTTTTACTTAGAATATATATACCACAAATCTCTCAATCATACCGGAAATTGCGTTTTCCACATCATCAGCGGGTGACTTTCACACGCTTATATAAGTGCCAACAGGAAGCATTCATGTAAGCTTCCTCCAAGTTAATAAAGTAACATATGTAAACAGTAATTTAGTTGCAGAAATATATACTTATATACATAAACGAAGTATATAAAAGTATGCTTGAAACTAAGCAACCATTTCGCATAATATTTCCATAAATAGAATAAAAGTTTCAGGAATTCTGTTCTATACTTCTCATACATATGTCACAATACTATTTTACTGCAATAAATCTCGCTTCGTCTTTCACACTTCTCACTGCATAAATAATGCTTAACTTTGTGGAATTTATTATTATTATGCTAGTAGGTAATATTTCATCATATTTGCGCATATGTCGCTATGCTTTTTATATACATAAGTATAGTAGAGTTCGCAGCATCAAACAATAATATCAATCATACGCCGTGTGCACCTGAATCAATTCTTTATATGAGTGGGTGTATTACGGCTTAACAGTTTTACAAAAAGTTTAGTGTTGTTCAACTTAGAATAGTTTTATGGCTTATGATTATTATTTGGTAGGTAACAGATTCGAATCTTACCGTTTACTTGTTTTTAGAGAAAAATGTATCAAATGTTGATCCGATTTGAATGGGAAGGTAAGCTGAGTTCGTCTTATAGCCTTTTCACACAGCCAAATAAATTGATCAATTCAAATTTTGATTGAGAAACCAGTTTTTGCCCTTCACACTGCCGTTTACTCGTTAAACGATCAACTGTTTTACATTTTTGTTTTTGCTTTTCATTAGAAGTCGGTAAATTTCATCAGCTGATTGCTATTTTCAGCAGCGACATCTACCGTCATGTAGTGTGAACAACAACTCGCAGACAAAGAACGTATATATAATTACAAATACGGTTTTTGTCGCAGGTAGGTAGGTAGGTAGGAGTGCTGCCCTGTTTTAGTTCGGGCTCAATTAGCACTATCTGTGCCATTTTGATGCACTAGTCGTTGACCTTTTATTTTATTTTTTTTTTTTTTATTTGCTGTCTTCTTTAAGCTTCTCGTTCAAACCACTTTGTGGTTTCGATGAAGCTACTTATATCCATTATGCTTTTTGTAGACATCCATTCGAGGTTTGATGCTTGATGGATTCCCAGTGTTCTGTGACGGATCTGCGATAGGGCTGGGCATTCACAGAGGAAGTGGAAAATTGTTTCTTTATTCCCTGTTAGTTCGCAGCTTCGGCATATGTTATTGTAGGGCATACCCATTTTCGACGCATGTTCTCCAAATGGCCAATGCCCTGTAATGGTTGCAGTTAGTCTGAAAATATTGTTTCTTGACTTATTTAATAAGTCGTTGGTTCTCTTCATGTCATATTTTGGCCATATCTGTTTGGTTATTTTGCATTTTGTTGTATTTTCCCATGTGTTATTTGCTAATTGTTGAAATTCTAAATTAAGCTCTCTTCTGATCGAGCCTAGCGGGCTTGGTATTAATTCGGCCTCCGATTCGTTCAGACAATCCCCTGTCTTTGCCAGCTCGTCTGCTTTTTCGTTGCCGAAAATGTTCCAGTGGCCGGGAACACATACCAAGTCTAGGATGAGCTTGTCTTCTAGCGACTTCAGCGCCTTCTTGCAATTTAGATAGAGAGAGAAATGTCTAGATCATCGGAAAATACTCCCGTGCCTACACCGCAGTCCATTTTGGACCCGTCGGTATATACTGAGATGGTATCTTCCTCCTCTATTCTTCCCCTTCTCCATTCTCGTCTAGAGGGTATCCTCACCTGGAAGTTACTATTGAAATCTAGCTTTGGGAGAATATAGTCTGATTTATAGACTTGTGTTCTGAGTTGGTTTAGAATATCACTATGTCCATAGTTCTTTTGGTTCCAATCTCCTAATTCCTTTATTCTTATTGCAGAACATGCTGCTATTTTGTCAATATGAATATCTATGGGTAGTTGATGTAGGATCACATTAAGCGCATCAGTCGGGCATGATTTGATTGCTCCAGTTACTCCTGCACATGCCGCCCTTTGTATTCCATTTAGTTTTCTGATGTTATATTGTTTCTTCAGAGCTGGCCACCATACCAGCGCTCCATAAGTAAGTATTGGTCTAATGACAGCTGTATACATCCACATGATTATACGAGGCTTAAGGCCCCAATTCCTGCTAACAACTCTTTTACAAGTTTAGTAGGCTTTGTTCTTTTTTCAATGTTCATTTTCCAGTTCAGTTTGGTGTCAATCTCCACTCCTAAGTATTTAGCTGTGGGAGACAGTGAGAGCGTTGTACCATTTAGTACTGGAAGATGAAACTGGGGAATCTTGGTTCTGCTTGTGAAAAGCATCAGTTCTGTTTTATTAGGGTTAACACCTAGTCTATTGTTTGTAGCCCATATGTTTAGCCTGCGTAGTGCTCTTTCCATAATCTCGCTGACTGTTGATGGAAACATTCCTGATACCAACAACACTATATCGTCTGCATATGCTACTGCTTTCACCCCTCCGCCATTAAGTTGGAGGAGTATTTCGTTCAGTGCTACAACCCATAGGAGCGGGGAGAGGACCCCTCCTTGAGGAGTCCTCTACTCACATGACTTATTTGTGTTGTAGCGCCATTTGATGCTATTATTTTCCTATTTCTAAGCATTGATTGAATCCACCTGCACACCGTATCTTCTATACCGCCATGCGTCAGAGAATTAATGATCGTGCTTACTTCTATGTTATTAAAGGCTCCCTCTATATCGAGAAATGCAGCCATAGTATATTGTTTGTAATGTAGTGATTTTTCAATTAAGTTTATCTCCTCATGAAGGGCAGTTTCGGTCGATCGACCTTTTATGTATGCATGTTGGGACTTGGATAACGTTCTTTCCATGCTTGATCTTATATGTATATCCATTAGCCTTTCTAGTACCTTAAGCATGAAGGATGTGAGGCTTATGGGTCTAAAATCCTTAGCATTTTCATGTGTTCTTCTGCCTGGTTTTGGTAGGAACACCACTTTAGTGTCGCAGAGTTGCATTTCATTTTCAAGTCGATTAAAATTCAATTAGAAATAAATGTAAATTTTTATTTTGTGTAATAAATCGATCTTAATCAGCGTTTTAATCGAGCAGAGGCCGGTTAATTGATCAATTAGCTGCTGTGTGAAAAGGCTATTATGGACTTATCTAGTCAATAAAATTTTAAAATTATTAGATAGCATTTTGTGGTTAAGAAAATGACGATTAACTATAACTTTATGCAAAACAACTTTTGAGGAAAAATTAACCAACTTATCATGTTACTTATAACATCTAGAGTATGTCTGTCAAACGAAGAACACTTCATCTATAATAGATAGCATATCTCTATTAAATATATCTTTCTTAATAAATATGAGCAAAATTACTAAAGAGAAATAATAATATAAAAATACAAAAACAAAATTAATTCCAACAAAATGAATCTATATCATATACCACAACGCCACACTCGAGTGAAAAGCAAGCTAGCGTTCGACACTCATAGCACTCAAATTGTTGCCACATCACTCTTAAACAGCTGATTAGCGTGCCTCTAATGTTTGTAGTTGCGCGCGTTCTAAGCTATTTTGCTATTTTTAAACGTTAAATAGTATTTTCACAGATAATGTTTGTATGTATATAGCATCTGTTTTTTGTTTTTGTATCAATTTAATTGTATATATGCTTTGTTGTTGACATTTTTCAATTAAGCAAAGATAAATTTTTCAACAACAACAGCAATGAGTGACAGCTATCGTGGCATACTCAATAGGACACTGCACTGATTTGATGGTGGCAGTGAATAGGGTTGCCAAGTGGCGTGGAATTTGTCGCTGATTATTACGAGTTTAGTAAATTTTGTTGTTTAGAGCTTTTATTGAAATAATAATGTAATAATAAAATATTTAAGGTGCAAAAAAAAAATAATTCAATGACATGACTCTTAAAATTTTATTGTTTTAATTTTGGTTCTCATCTTAATTTTGGGCTTTGAGAAGACCGCTTTCCTCGAAGAAGGCTTAGTAAAGGATTGGTTTTCAAATTTGTTGTCTTCATATTTGGAATATAGTTGATTCTAGGGTATCAAGTAGTAGTAGTACTAAAAAACTTAACGTATAACTTAACTTTGCCTGACTTAACTTGACTTAGGCTTGATTTCTAAATTAGACATTATCATATTTGGATTATACTTGAATCTATGGTATCTAGAAATAGTAGTACTAAAAACGTAGTATTACTTAACTTAACTTAACTTGACTTAAGCTTAATTTCCAAATTATATGTCTTCATATTTGGAATATACTTGCCCCTAGTCGCAAGTAAAGGTACAAAAAGCTTAATTTCCAAATTAGACATCATAATATTTGGAATATATGTACTTAAAACTTGGGTACAAAATAGAAATTTAACTTAACTTCATTTTATAAAACTTAGCTTAACGACTTTTATTTCTTTTAACTTAACATGACTTAAGCATAATTTTCAAATTAGATGTCTTCATATTTGGAATATACCCTAGAAATAGTAATGGTACTAAAAACCTTAATTTAAACTTAATTTGACGTAATTAACTTAACATAACTTAATATTGATTTTCAAATTAGACGTCTTCATATTTGGAATACTAGGGTATCAAATAGTAGTGATACTGAAAAACCTAACTTTAAACTTAATTATACTTAAATAACTTAACTTAATAAAACTTAAACTTAACTTAAACATAATCTCGAAACAAGTGTAGTAAATACCAAAAACTTAACTTAAAATTTAACTTAATTTAACCTAATTTTACTTAACTTAACTTAGAAACTTTAATTTAATTTAATGATTTCTTCCATTAATATATTTTGCGACACTGAACTTTCAGTACATTTTTTAAATATATTAGTAGTTATCATAACAACTAAACTTTGGCAACCCTATCTGAAATATAAATTAAGACTGCGTCTGGCACATCTAGCTGAGCAATCACTGCTGGTGGTCTGCTTGAGAGATTGCGCTTCCTCACTTTTCAGTGAGCGGCGTCTTCTTTTGTTTTTAAATAGTATATACTAGTAGATATATAGATATATATATATACATACATATATACACGATGTCTTTGTTGCGACGATAAGCGACTAGCAGCAGCAAAAAGCTCATTGTTTCAAGGTGTACGACATGTTTGTGTCATTAGCACGTCATTTACCCTTGAACTTACAAGCAGACGCGACTGAGTGGGTTGCTGAAGCGACATTACAATGGTTAGTTGACTGACAATGGCGAACCAAATGATTTACGTTATTGACTTGTGAATGATTGAGTTGGGGTTACGAGAATGAAATATTCGTTGAGTGTAAGGAGATGGGTAATTTTGAAGAAAGTTGCTTTTAATTTATTAAGTTAGTTTGGGAGTGAGAGAGGGAGAGAAGGAAAACAAAGATAAATTAGTACAATTATTTTTCTATTTACCGAAGAAAGAGCTTTGAAAAGAAAGGAATTCTGTCTATCATTATTCATTCAATTTAATATATCCACCCATTCTTACCAAAAACAGTTAATTATCTCTCCGCATAATAATACTAATGATTACTGTGTATTTAGTACACATGATTACACAGAAATTCCTAACCCACCACAACATTACACACCTCGTAGTATCTGAGAATAATCTTAATTAGCAATTAGTTTACTTTTATACCATTCTACTAATGATTACAAATTCTTCTACTCATTTATGTGATTGCTTTTCTCTGCGCTGCGCTAATTTTGCCCCAATCGCCTTTGTGCTGTCGATGCGCTGATTTTCAAAGCAAACAAAACAAAAATTTGCCAAAGTAGCACACACGTCTGCGAACTTTTTTTTTGTTCTTTTTCTTTTCTTTTTTCAATGCGGTCGGATAACCCTAATTAAGATTGAAACAATGCTATTGTGTAATGAGTGGCTACAAAAATAATAGTGCATGTCAGTAGAAGTAGTGCAAAGTATTGATTATTTTCAATAGATATTCCTTTCTTTATAGAGCACAACAAAAATTTAGCAAGGAGGGTGGAAAGAAGTTCGTGGAGTGAAGAACCTAAAGCGTCAATATCAAAAGCTTCAGGCTGGCATATGGATTAGTCGTGACCAGATTTGAAAAACATAATAATATTATCTGTAGAGTAAATATTCTGTGGGTCCAGGGTTAAGCCCGATATTATACATATATATATATATATATTTGGCGTAAGAACCGCTTTAAGCGATTATAGCCGAATCCACCAGAGCGCGCCACTCATTCCTCCTTTTTGCTTTTTGGCGCCAACTGGAAACACCAAGTGAAGCCAGGTCACTTTGCACTTGGTCCTTCCATCGGAGTGCAGGTCTCCCTCTTCCTCGGCTTCCTCCAGCGGGTACTGCATCGAATACTTTCAGAGCTGGAGTGTTTTCTTCCATCCGTACAACATGACCTAGCCAGCGTAGCCGCTGTCTTTTTATTCGCTGAACTATGTCAATGTCGTCGTATAAATCGTGCAGCTCATCGTTCCATCGTCTGCGGTATTCGCCGTTGCCAATGTTTAGAGGACCATAAATCTTGCGCAAAACCTTTCTCTCGAAAACAACAAGAGTCGTCTCATCGGATGTTGTCATCGTCCACGCGTCAGCGCCATACATTAGGACGGGAATAATGAGCGTCTTATAGAGTTTGATTTTGGTTCGTCGAGAGAGGACTTTACTTTTCAATTGCCTACTCAGTCCAAAGTAGCACCTGTTGGCAAGAGTGATTCTGCGTTGGATTTCAAGGCTGACATTGTTCGTGTTGTTGATGCTGGTTCCCAGGTATACGAAATTATCTACGACCTCGAAGTTATGAGTGTCAACAGTGACGTGGGAGCCAAGACGCGAATGCGCCGACTGTTTGCTTGATGACAGGATATTTCGTCTTGTCCTCATTCACCTCCAGACCCATTCGCTTCGCCTCCTTATCCATGCGGGAAAAAGCAGAACAAACGGCGCGGATGTTGCTTCCGATGATATCAATATCATCGGCGTACGCCAGGAGCTGTAGAAGATTGTAGCTTCTCTATTTAGCTCTGCAGATCTTATAATTTTTTTCAGCATCAGGTTAAAGAAGTCGCACGATAGTGAGTCACCTTGTCTGAAACCTCGGCTCGGAGAGGTCCTTCCCAATCATGACGGAGCTTTTGGTGTTGCTCAACGTCAACTTACACAGCCGTATTAGTTTTGCAGGGATACCAAATTCAGACATCGCGGCGTAAAAGCAGCTCCTTTTCGTGCTGTCGAAAGCTGCTTTAAAATCGACAAAAAGGTGGTGTGTGTCGATCCTCTTTTCACGGGTCTTCTCCAAGATTTGGCGCATGGTGAATATATGGTCAGTTGTCGATTTTTCAGGTCTAAAGCCACACTGATAAGGTCCAATCAGTTTGTTGATGGTGGGCTTTAGTCTTTCACACAGTACGCTCGATAGAACCTTGTATGCGATATTTAGGAGGCTGATTCCACGGTAATTGGCGCAGATTGTGGGATCTCCCTTTTTATGGATTGGGCAGAGCACACTGAGATTCCAATCGTCAGGCAAGCTTTCTTCCGACCATATTCTGCAAAGAAGCTGATGCATGTACCTTATCAGTTCTTCGCCGCCGTATTTGAATAGCTCGGCCGGTAATCCATCGGCCCCCGCCGCTTTGTTGTTCTTCAAGCGGGTAATTGCTATTCGAATTTCTTCATGGTCGGGTAATGGAACATCTATTCCCTCGTCACCGATTGAGGAATCGGGTTCGCCATCTCCTGGTGTTGTACTTTCACTGCCATTGAGCAGGTCGGAGAAGTGTTCCCTCCATAATCCCAGTATGCTTTGGACATCCGTTACCAGATTACCTCATCGGTCCCGATATTACCTCGGGTAAAAATAAAGAGGCAAGACCTCGAGTGGCTGAAGTCTCTTAATTTTTGCTATATTACTGCTATTAAGCATACTCTATTCTAGTTAACTAACCCTGAGAGTTTTCCGAAAAATGTGCCGATTTTTATAGCCTTTTCGCACAGGCAAATTGATTGATCAATTAAAATTTTGATTGAGAAACCAGTTTTTGCCTTTCACACAGCCGACTACTCGATTAAGGATCAGCTGTTATACATTTGTTTTTGTTGTTCATATGAAGTTGGTAAGATTCATCAGCTGCAGCGTAGACAACAACCCGCTGAGTTACATTCTAGTTTCAATTCGATTTGTTTTCGATTAAGAATTACATTTGTTTTCGATTAAGTACTCACGAAGCTACTTAATTGAGTCAATTTATATTATTTACATATACTGGTTAATTGAGTTAATTAAGGAATATTTGCTATAACTAGTAAAGTCTAGAACCACGCAGCGATAGCAAACGATAATTATTAAATATTACATTAATTGAAGTTCTTTTCAGGCAGTTGTAAGGTGGACTCAATTATTTCGTATACTTATCAGGCTGTTACTTAAGTTCAACTAGGAACCAGGAAAAGACAATGACTCTCATCAAATTAGAGAAGGCTTCTCTATCTTAAGTCTATGTTCAAATTATTTTAACATATCGTCACAGATATTTTTCTAAAACTATTTTTTTTTCGATGACCATTTTGTATATCATTACATTGTATTTTGAGCTCCTCAAATGTAACAGAGATTTTGCCTTCTTTCATTGGGATATTTAAGAAATGAACATAATCTTTTAACAGAGATTTATTTTTTATAAAAGCATTTTTTTACAGAACATAATAGGTTTTTAGTAAAAGTTAGTTGCTAACAAATTCTGATATAAGTTGTTTTTAGGAGAAACTGAAATCTTACCTGTACAACTTTCTTTAGGTTTTCTTCATAGTATTGGCTTTTTATTCTTACTAAATTATTCATACCATTATATGTAGCTATTTTATTTTGATTCGGTAATATATATATATATATATATATATATATATATATATTGGATAAAGTCGAGAGCCTTCAGATACGGCTGAAACTCCTTACCATTTAATGATTATGCCTTATATATTTGATAGACTGTGACTTTAAGTAGAGAAAAGATAAACGTTTACAGTTTTTCAAAAATATCTTATAGTTGGAGAATAATTGACATGCCACATATGTAACTCAATAATTCTTCAAATCAATATCTGACCAGATATTCACCATGCGACAAATCTTGGAATAGATCCGTGAAAAGAGCATCGACACACACCATCTCTTTGTCGATTTTAAAGCTGCTTTCGACAGCACGAAAAGGAGTTGCCTCAATGCCGCTATGTCTGAATTTGTTATCCCTGCAAAATGAATACGGCTGTGTAAGCTGACGTTGACCAACACCAAAAGCTCCGTCAGGATGGGGAAGTACCTCTCCGAGCCGTTCGATACCAAACGAGGTTTCAGACAAGGTGACTCACTATCGTGTGAATTCTTTAACCTGTGCAGGTGAAAGTAATACGAGCTGCAGAACTAAATATAGAAGGTACAATCTTCTACAAGAGTGTACAGCTCCTGGCGTACGCCGATGATATTGATATCATCGGAAGCAACAACCGCGCCGTTTGTTCTGCTTTTTCCCGCATGGGTAAGGAAGCGAAGCGTATGGGTCTGGTGGTGAGCGAGGACAAGACGAAATTTGTCCTGTCATCAAACAAACAGTCAGCGCATTCGCGTTTTGGCTCCCACGTCACTGTTGACAGTCATAACTTTGAAGTTGTAGACAATTTCGTCTACCTGGGAACCAGCATTAACAGCAATAACAATATCAGCCTGGAAATCCAACGCAGAATCACTCTTGCCAACAGGTGCTACTATGGACTAAGTAGGCAATTGAAAAGTAAACTCCTCTCTCGACGAACAAAAACCAAACTCTACAAATCGCTCATCATTCCCGTCCTACTTTACGGTGAAGAAGCGTGGACGATGTCAACATCCGATGAGACGGCACTAGGAGTTTTCGAGAGAAAGGTTTGCGGAAGATTTATGGTCCCTTAAACATTGGCAATGGCGAATACCGCAGTACCCGCTGGTGGAAGTCGAGGAAGAGGGAGACCTCCACTCCGATGTAAGGACCAGGTGGAGAAGGACCTATCTTCACTTGGTATTACCAATTCGCGCCAAACTGTCAAAAGGAGAGATGCGTGGCGCGCTAATTTGTACTCGGCTATAACCGCGTAAGCGTTGTCTACGCCAGTCAAGAAGAAGAATATCTTCAATTATTGAATTATTAACAATCAGCAAAGTTCGAAATATTGTATCCAGAATAAAGCTTTTAAAAAGCGTTGGTAATAAATGCTACTACTTGTAGAGTAAATTATGGCACTCTGAGTAAATTCTGGTATCATGTCGATAGCGATCGGGTTTTATGATCGCTAAATATATTATAAATGCTAAAGTAAATCAGTGTAAAATATTAAGTTCAGTTAAATTAGAAGAAAATAACAACAGTTGTACCACAGCACCATCTGACGTAAGCTTTATATGACATCGAATTTTTGATTTTTTGGATTTAAAAAAATTCAAATTAAGTATATTACAATCGGTTTTGTTAACGGAAGTGTAGATTTTTATTTACTTTTGATTTCATCTACTACAGAAACATGAACCCGCATTTTGTATAATTGCAATTATGAACTAAAATGCTCTCAAGTAGTCTTTATGAAACAAAATTTCAAATTTAATTAACAAAACAATTGCGCATACTTTGTAACGAGAATTCTGTGTGCAAATCAAGAAATAAACAAATAGTCACTTTTTGTTTAAAGTATTTGAGTAAATAAAAGCTAACGTTTGCACACATACCACACAAATCCCCAACAATTTAAATCATCATTAAGGAAGGAAGACAAACAAAAGAAATGCCAACACAAATAAATAAATAAAAGTTGAATGCAACAATAACAGCAACAACAACAGCACAAGCAGCAATGAAATGCCAGAATTAATTAATGTTAATCATGGCACATCAAGGAAATGCGGAAAAATACGTGGCAACTAGCAGAGAGCAAGAGAGAGGGAGAGAGCGAGCGATTGTGTGAGAAGATGCAAGAAGTGCTTACTCATATATTTACCAAAGAAGAGCAATGAATGCAAGGCACATAGTTCACAGCAACAACACTAAAATAATGAAATGAATAAATAGAAAATCTGCTTCAATAGTGGATGGGGATGCATGGGAATTATACGTTTTGTGGCAACCTTGGCAAAGCTTTTAATTAAACAAATCATAGCAACAGCCGCAGCAGCTTAAGGATGAGTGAAGGAGAGAAGGGGAGTGGGTATACACCAAGTGAGGAGAGTGGATGATGAGCAATTGCAGAACAATGCTCATAGCAATGAACTTACGAGCGTATACCACCCACACACAAGCGTCAGCCGCCTTACGTTTGCTTGTCAAGCACAATTACTGCGGGAAATTAATGAGAGTCAGCGCAATATGATATAATAAGCAAATTTCGTGAAAGTGAAGAAGAAGAAGAAGAAAAAAAAACCAAACACGCGACAACAATAATTAAGCGAAATAAATCACTAATTGTGTGCGGAAAAATGCAAGGAATTAGAAAGGTATATGCGCTGTGGCTTAGAAATGTGGAGGGATTAAGTCAAAATGAGTAATTTAATCATTAAATCGCTAATTATAAGAGAATTTTATATAAATATTCGAAAAATATTTAATTTTCAATTTTGAAAAATTTAATTTTCAATTTTGAAAAATTTAATTTTTTTTGAAAATGTATATATGCCGGAAAAACATGATGCAAACACTTCCAATGCAGCAATGAAAATTACTTTTACTTATTTGAATTCAACTGAATTTGCATTTTACGCAAAATATTCGATGCCACTGTGTGCTAGTTGTATGAATTGTAGATTTTTCGTTGTATGAATTCTAGCATTTTTTTAATAAAAATGAACGTTATCCAAACATATTCAATATTCGAATATTCAAACTAAAATCTACGCAAGTTAAATCAAACCATATTTTTGGCATGCAGAAATTTACCAAAATTCGTGGAATGTGTTCATCATACGCCACGTACGCTCCGTTTTTGAAATTTTTGTATTTCAATTGCAAAGTGTACTTTAGGGTGCAACTCATTTTGAGTGGAAAAATTGTATAACATGTACAACGAAATTGGACAAATTTCCAGTGTTCGAGAGGCAAGAGTATTTACGTAATTTTATGTTCTTGGATTGGCATCATCAGACATATGTAACTTATACAACTGTACAACAATGCATAAAGCTTTAATTATGTTGAAAACATAACTGTAATCACCAACTAATTTTCAAAATCTTTGCATTTGTTATCAATCTTCTATATTATAAACATGAATCGCTTAATGTGTTGTTAAACGCATAACTCGAGAACAGCTGAAGCGATTTCGCTAATTCTTTTTTTTTTAGAATATTCCTTGAAGTACAAGAATGGTTCTTACGTAGAGAAAAATTAAAAAAAAAAATTGCCTGAAAAGACTAAAATCCACACTTTTATAATCTCCCATACAAACAATTTCTAATATATAGTTATAAAAATGAATTGATGTTCGTTAGTTAATCGTTAGTTATTGTTAGTAAATCGATCTGGCTAATTATAGTCTTGAAATTTACCATATATTCGGCATAAAGTCCACTAGGATAAGGAAAATCATCATATATAGTATATGAGAGCTGAAGAAATTCTTGAACCTATTTCACTAATTTGGCCCCTGTTGGTAGGCAGATAAACGGTACATACGCCCTTGAAAATACTCCTAAATTGCAAAGCTGATGAACTAAACGCATGCCTAAAATCATCTAATTTGTGGCACATAAGGAATAGCTAATTAACACTAACATACGAGTCTCTTTGCATCAATATCAAATTGCGGTTGTAGAAGCCATCGATGGATTAATAATATTTCCAAAAGATTTCTGTCACTTCATTGACTCGAAAGAGAAGCTTATTCATCGCAATATAATAACCATAAATGGCTGATTGAATGACCTATTTTGGTGGTAAAAAACAAAGATGTCGATGATCTCAATGCGACAATTTAGAATTTAGTTTACACAGCTACAAACCAAGACGAGGTAGTCAATTATCCCACAGACTATTTAAAATTGCCTGGACGATCACCACTCACTTTGCAATTAGAAGTAATGTGAGTTGTCATCATGCTGCATTTTAACTGTTTGTGATGGCAACTCTGTTCTAAAATGTCTTTTACTATCTTATAATTTATTGTATTCATTTCGATAGTCATATCTACATATTTCACTAATTTATTATTTATTTATTAGATTCCATTCAAATAAATTCTAAAGAGTTGACAACACTTCTCAAAAACATGTTCAACTCAAGGCCATCTTAAGTAAAACTAATATTGAAATAAGGAGGATGGAGTCATATATTGAAGTTCACGTAAGTGAGGAAAGTTTCTGACTGTCATTCACTTGGGAGTGGCCAGGAACGATTCTTTTACATGTGGCTCAAGCAGCTCACGACTTCCGGTCTTAGACCAAGTATCCTCTGGGTAGCCAACAGACATCCGTTTGGAGGCGAGCTAAAGTGAGAAGGCGAAACCCGCTTATGCGGTTGGCGTAGGGTTTGGGACCCACCACATAAAAACACCCCCCAATGAAAAGAACAAAACAGCCTCGAACAAAAAACAGCCTCCGGACCCTTAATTGGGAAGGTGCCAGAGGTGATCTAGTTATTGATAACCAGAGTATACTGAGTTTGTGGAGGGAACACTTCTCCAGCCTGCTGAATGGCAGTGAAAGTACAACAACAGGAGATGGCGAACCCCGATTCCCCAATCGACGACGATGGAGCAGATGTTACATTGCCCGACCGTGAAGAAATTCGAATAGCAATTACCCGCTTGAAGAACAACAAAGCGGCGGGGGCCGATGGATTACCGGCCGAGCTATTCAAATACGGCGGCGAAGAACTGATAAGGTGCATGCATCAGCTTCTTTGTAGAATATAGTCGGAAGAATGCATGCCTGACGATTGGAATCTTAGTGTGCTCTGCCCAATCCATAAGAAGGGAGACCCCACAATCTGCGCCAACTACCGTGGTATAAGTCTCCTCAATATTGCATATAAGGTTTTGTCGAGCGTATTGTGTGAAAGACTAAAGCCCACCGTCAACGAACTGATTGGACCTTATCAGTGTGGCTTTAGACCTGGAAAATCAACAACAGACCAGATATTCACCATGCGCCTTTATGCCGCGATGTCTGAATTTGGTATCCCCGCAACACTAATACGGCTGTGTAAGCTGACGTTGAGCAACACCAGCTCCGTCAGGATCGGGAAGGACCTCTCCGAGCCGTTCGATACCAGACGAGGTTTCAGACAAGGTGACTCACTATCGTGCAACTTCTTCAATCTATTGCTGGAAAAACTAATACGAGCTGCAGAGCTATATAGAGAGGGTACAATCTTCTACAAGAGTGTACAGCTCCTGGCGTATGCCGATGATATTGATATCATCGGAAGCAACAACCGCGCCGTTTGTTCTGCGTTTTCCAGACTAGATAAAGAAGCGAAGCGTATGGGTCTGGTGGTGAACGAGGACAAGACAAACAAAACAGTCAGCGCATTCGCTTCTTGGCTCCCACGTCACTGTTGACAGTCATAACTTTGAAGTTGTAGATAATTTCGTCTACCTGGGAACCAGCATTAACAGCAATAACAATGTCTGCCTGGAAATCCAACGCAGAATCACTCTTGCCAACAGGTGCTTCTATGGACTAAGTAGGCAATTGAAAAGTAAAGTCCTCTCTCGACGAACAAAAACCAAACTCTACAAGTCCCTCATCATTCTCGTCCTACTTTAGGGTGCAGAAGCGTGGACGATGTCAACATCCGATGAGACGGCACTAGGAGTTTTCGAGAGAAAGGTTTTGCGGAAGATTTATGGCCTCTTAAACATTGGCAACGGCGAATACCGCAGACGATGGAACGATAAGCTGTATGACATAGACATCGTCCAGCGAATAAAAAAACAGCGGCTACGCTGGCTAGGTCATGTTGTTCGAATGGACGAAAGTGCCCCAGCTCAGATGGAAGGACCAGAGGGAGACCTCCACTCCGATGGAAGGACCAGGTGGAGAGGGACCTGGCTTCGCTTGGTATAGCCAAATTGGCGCCAAACTGCCAGAAGGAGGGATACGTGGCGCGCTGTTTTGGACTCGGCTATAACCGCGGAAGCGGTGTCTACGCCAGTCAAGAAGAAGAAGAATATTGAAATAATCCGTTTATCAAATCTATTGAATTAAATTTTAAACGAAAATATTGAACATTTGGCAACTCTTATAATTTAATATTTTAAATTGGTGGCAATTTAGTTAAAATGTATGTATATTTGGCTGTAAGCTTTCTTAAAGTTTTCTGTGTGTTAACAATATTGTAATTTTATTAATTTAAATATCTATAGTCTTTTCACACAGCCAAATTAATTGATCAATTATTATTTTGATGGAGAAACTAGTTTTTGCCCTTCACATTGCCGTCTACTCGATAACCGATCAGCTATTTTTACTTGTCAAAGAAGTTGTAAGTCTAATCAACTGATTAGATTGCTATTCTTAGCAGCGGCATCTACCGTCATGTAGCGTGAACAACAACTCGTAGACAAAGAACGTATATATAATTACAAATACGGTCTTTTTAGCAGAATTGCATTTCATTTTCAAACCGATTAAAATTAGATTTTTTAATGTAGATTTTTATTTTGTATGGTAAATCGATCTTAATCTGCGTTTTAATTGAGCAGAGGCTGGTTAATTGATCAATTAGCTCCTGTGTTAAATGGCTATTAGATACTAAAAATCTTATTATTAAAAAATACCTTATTTTTTAAACCTCTAAAATACTATTATTCAGCCTTCAGCATATGCTGATGCTGTGTACCATGTATACTCTCAGCGTGACCCGTAACGCATTTGCGTTGCAGTCATTCCATTTCATAACTGTTTCTAAAGCATTCAAATTAGACAGAAATTAATCTACAAATTCAACTTCTTTGATAGCATCATTTGACGCTAAAAATTTGATACTACAAAATGTGACCCACCCTAATGTTCGCGAATATTTGCATAAGGTATTCAAACATTGCATACAAATATAGAAATTTGGCATTTATTTCTTTCATATGTAGACTCCCATTTTAGTTTGCAATATTGATTGCATTTCTTTTTGCAAATGCAAATATTGAAATTCCAGTAAAATCAGAGAGTTTCGTTTAAATTTGCAGTGTTAAAAAATATTATTTTCCATGAATTCAAATGTGAAAGCGATATGGATTTTGAAATAAATATTGCTTACAGACTCCTTGTATTGGAATTCTCAGCTTTATTTCGAACTCATGCTAGCACATCGAAAATTCTATTGCACTATTCTAAGAATCATAGTATTTTTCACATGAGTTAGTTCAGAGTGATTTCGGTTTTAAACATATCATTGCTGATCTCTACCTAATTTCTTAATATATTTCAATGAGTTTCATGAGTAATGGGGTCTAAACTTCTAAATGTCTCCTATAATCAGGTTTACCTTTTTAGGTGTCTTTATATATATTCAAAAGGTTGAGTCGACTATCTGTCCGTTAACTAAAGTTTATAAATAAAATAGTGTTGCCAGATTTATATAAATGATTTAAAGTCTATTAAAGTAAGCCTACCAATGTTATAGTGATCAAAGTTTCATTTGTTTTGAGTATTAAGTATTCTGAAAAATGTCAGCTTTCATTTCAATAATTGAGGCTCAATTAATACGAACTTCCTCTAATAGCCTATTCGCACAGGAGTTAATTGATCAATTAAAATTAAGCGACCTTTGCTCGATTGAACTAAATTTAAATCAATTTACCATGCAAAAAAAATCTTATTTTTCAACATAAATTTTTAATCGAATACAAATCGAGTTGAGACTGGAATGCAACCCTGCGGGTTCTTGTCCCCGATGTAAATATGGTCGTGGTTATTGATAAAGTAGCAATCAGCTGATGAAACTTATAAAGTTCTTATGAACAGCACAAAGAAATGCATGACAGTTGATCGTTAATCGAGTAGCTGGCTGTGTGAAAGGCTAAAACTGATTTCTCAATTATAATCTTAATGTACTAAATTATTTGGCTGTGCGAAAGGCTATTACGCTCAATATTTATTACAAATCAAAACGATTTCTTGTTATTTCGCTAGAGTGAAGAAACAACCGAATTGGAAAAACTCAACATCAATTTTTTTAAATTCGTATTCGAAAATTAATACCATTTATTTTATTGACCAGTAGAGTATTTTTCATCAGATAAAATTTAATTTCCTCTATGAACCAGATTTCATTTTAAAAAGCAGTCAGAAGGAAAAATATGAACCAATATTTATTTTGACAGAGCAATATTGAAAAATATTCCATGCAGATGCATTTAGTAAATTGCCAAAAAACATTTAGATGGTAAAAAAAAATAAAAAGTATAAAAAATATGACAGCATGAAGCTTTTACAAGCTGTAAATGTACCATTAAAATAAAGGACTTGCAAACTACTATTAGAGAAGAGGGAGGATAGACAGCTCAAAGGGCGTCACGAATTTTTGGCGCTGTCAGCTGCCAATTTGCCGTGATTCGTTGCTTTCTATTGCTTTTATTTGTTGTTTATATTGTCTTTTTTTTGCATTCGGGCATTTTACCTTTGCTGCGACGTGATATTCTATTTACGAAAATATCGAACATCAGATTTTCGCTAGTTGATTAGTGAATGCCAACGCACTCGTGGGTCGGCTGCCAAATAACGTGACAAAGCTCACAACGGAGACATTTCGCTCAAAGTAACAGAAAATTGTGCATTTGAGTGTTTTGGCAGGTGGCCAACTGTCATGACAGTGCACATATAGAGATATAGATATATATTATATATTTATTTGTATGTATTTGTATAGAGAACGCCTGCAGTTACAGGGCATTAGTTGTTTTAATGAAAGTAAAATATTTGTTAAGGTTCTAAGGCATAATTGAAATTGCTATATGGGATCATGCATGTATTTGAGTATGTGTGTTTGTGGAGGTAGTATAGTGAAAATGCCGAAATCCATTTCAATATAAATGAATGAGCGTGGAAAGTAAATACAAAGTATTATGAAATATTTTCAAGCTTTGTTTGGCGCTTTCAATAATTAATTAAAATATTGCCGGCATTGTAAGCACGACATGGATTGGCATAGTGAAAATAGCACAGTGAAAATAGCAAACATAACCTAGTTTATGAATTTATAGCATATATATACATATGTACATACAAATGTGTTCTTGTATTTACATGAATTTCTTGGTATTTCAGAGAAAAACACTTTAGAAATATAAATATCGATTTAACAAACAGAAAATGTGGAGAAAAGTCTGTAAGTCAGTATTCAAAAATAAAATCACGAATATTTTCACAAAATTTATTTAAATAAGAATAATTGAAACTCAATAAATCTTCATAGACAATAACTTTCAAACAAAAAAGAAACAGGTCAACGCTGTTATTAAAACCAAAGTATTCTCAAAACTTTTTACTTGAGCTTATTTAAAGTAGAGTTGCCACTTAATAAAAAAAGAAATACTTTAAATACATTTTTTAAGTTTTTAACCCTTAAAAACCTGGTAACTCCGACTCATTCAAAATTTTGATATGTATTATATTATAATATGTCGATTACAAACACTTGTTCAACGATTTTTCTTAAAAATTATTATTTTTGATTTTATAGTTTATTTGATTGGTTGGTCCTTTGAGGAATTACTAGGTGTTCATTAAAGAAATACATTTTACATTTACGTTAAATGCTTGCCTAAGAGTCAAAATTTAAGCATAGATTACAGAGAATAAAGATAGAGGAAAAAAACATTAAAAAAAAGGATTAAATTTCAGTTTTTTCGACATATTGGCTATAAGAACACAAAAAACATTGTTTTTGGGGTTTACAGTCATCTAAGAACTTAAAGACGTACTCCTTCTGAGAAGCTTTCCCAAAAGAAAGTTTACCAAAAAAGTCAACATTAAAAAAGTTAGAGACCGAAGAAAAATGTGCCTTTCTCTTACAATGGGCCACTTTGATGAAAAACTTCAACAAAAATTTTTGTATGAAACAATGATTGTAACTCAAAAAAGTAATGATGCAGTTCGATTCGTAGGACCCGAAATAGGGGGAAACCGTCGAATTTAGTCTTGTCTTTTTTTGTCTATCACAGTGGAATTAATCATTTCGGTAAATAGAATATATAGAAAGCCTTAAATTAAATTCTATTTTCGAACAGAGTTGCCACTATTCAAAAAATTTAATTGAGTAAAATATTAAAAATGATTGTCAAACATAAGACATTTCTAAAATACTTTCGAAAACATTTGAGAAAGTTTTACTTATTGTACTTTTCTCTAAGACCAGAAACATGTCGGACAATTAAAATAAACAATGTACTAGTACCTCAAGCGAATGAGGTAACTTATCTTGGGATTCACCTGGATCGAGGGCTTACGTGGCGGAAACATATAGCGAGTAAAGTAACATGCATGAAGTTAAGAGCAGCCAATTTAAATTGGCTTTTAAACAAAAATTCTAAACTTAGCCTAGACAACAAAGTCCTGTTATACAATGCAATCATAAAACCGATTAGGATGTATGGTATTCAACTGTGGGGTACGACCTGTGCAACCAACATTCATATAGTTCAGAGGTTCCAATGTAAAATGCTTAGAACAATCACGGGTTCACCATGGTACATGCAGATAGAGGACAGCAGAAAGAAATATTTATTATTATTATATTTCTAAACTTCGTGAACATCCAAACCCATTGGCAAATGCCTTGGTACATTCCTGCAATCAAACACTTTTTAAAAGAAGAGATATCTACCTGCCTACTAAAGAGCAACGTTCTAACAAAACAGCTCAACCACATTCTTGAGTTTACTTAGTTGTAAATAGATTTAAGATTTTAAAACTGGCTTTAAACAAATCAGATTCAATAAATAAAGAAATATTGAAGGAAAAAAAATTTACATACATATTTACGACTAGAGTTACTACAATGGGAGATAAAAATCGAAAATATTACCAACAATCAAGTAATATTGCATTGAAGTCAGCATTTCGGCTGATTTCCCGAAACAATTGAATTAAAATATATTTTCGAATAGAGTTGCCAACTATTCAAAAAAATAAAACTGAGTAAAATATTATAAATGCGCTGTCAATCATAAGAATTTTATAAGGGAATTTCGAAAATATTCCAAAATTATAATTGACTCAAATTCTCCTACAGACTTGCCATCCACTAAAATAAATAAAATTTGATAAAGTAATAAAAAAAGTTTTAACAAACTAACTGAAAGTATTCGACAAGATTTTACTTGCAATAAATTTTTAAAAAGAGCTGCTACTACATTGAAAAATAATAAAACCTGAAAACAATTTTGCAAACTGTAAGATAAGAGTTGCCATATATCGGAAAAAAGTAAAGTTATTTTTGTTGTTGTTGCTTATGTTGGTATTGCAAATGGGCGGCATCCACGGAATCATTGCCACGCCCACAAAATGGCGAAAATCAAAAACATATAAAGCGCCATAACTAAGCCATAAATAAAGCTATGAAAGCAATAAAAGCAATTTGGCAAGTGCGTTAACTCACTAAAAACGTCAGAAACACTAAATTTTACGTAAGAAATAGTAGAAGAAAGCTGCATTCAGATCAGAGAAAAATGGAAAACGGGCGTAACTTCGCCCAATTATAATATTTTAGAAACCACTCGACCGATTTCAATGAAATGTGGTACATAATACATTCTTAACACCCTGATGACTTTCTTGACACCCTGTTGACAAATGGATGAAATCGGTTCACAACCACGACTGTTACCCATATAACTAAATTTTTAATTCCATCTCATTTCCTCACTTTATAATGTATACATAAGGAACCGATGAAGGTAGCGGAATAAAACTTTACAAAAAAAATTGTATATCATCATGGCTTCATTTGTGAAAAATTGTCGAAAACGGACTATAACTTTTCAAGGCCCCGGATATCGAACATGAAAAACTCGGTGCCTAAGGCTAATTCTTCACCGAAAAAATTGACAAATCTCTCAGATATGTAATTCAGTGGAATTTTTCTTCTTCAGATATTGTGTACTTGTTTCAAAAATTATTAAAATCGGGTCATAACTTCCCCTAGCTTCTATATACTTAATTATAGGTTTTTCAAAAATGCGGTGGCCTTTACTCCGCATATAACAGTCAATATGTGAGATATATTATGAAATAAAGTGAGAGTGTAGTCTTGGATATAGTGTACCTGGGTTTTTAAAATGAGAGAAATTGCTTCAGGAATTACCTCAGCCCTCATATACTATATATGATGATT
Source organism: Zeugodacus cucurbitae (assembly GCF_028554725.1). NCBI lineage: Eukaryota > Metazoa > Arthropoda > Insecta > Diptera > Tephritidae > Zeugodacus > Zeugodacus cucurbitae. Next base: position 17,749,942 of record NC_071669.1, read on the forward strand.
TTCGTTGTTCTAGTGGACTTTATGCCGAATATATGGGTTAAATTGTTGCACCCGAACTTAGCCTTTCCTTACTTGTTTTAATTCAATTTTTTCAAAATTTTCGTGACCAGAATAAACAGAGCAAGCACTTAATAATCCTCAAAGGCATGCCATTACAACCTTTTTATAAAATGTTTTACGATCCCACAATAACAACAACAACATATTATGAACAAAAAAAATATATTTTTTTATATAATATAATTAGCCAATAATTACTTCAAGTACCTGATACACCTTCTCATTAGATATTGCGTGTGCCATGTATTTTGGCATGCCAATTATTTATACGCTTCATTTGTTCGGAAATATTTCAGCGAGTTCATTATCAAGCAACAGAGTACTTCATATGCAAAGGAATGTAGTATATATCTACAAATATATGTATAAATGTATGTATGTATGTATATATAAAAGCTATATACAAGCATGTAGTACATAATTTACAGCTATAAAAATACAAGCACTCTTTTTTTAAAGATAATTACACAATAATTACACCCAGTAGAAAAAAACTATACTCACTCCGATAGTTAAGAGAATACTCATACGCCCCGTGGGCCAATCATACAACTTACATTTTCAAATTGCATACAAGCCACTTCGGTGTACTCAACTACATTTATATAACGGTATATCCACTTTATGTGTGAATAATTGGCGAATTTTTCAATTCACTTTTGCACGCCTGATTAATTCATGTGTACTACTCAATTAATTTCCATATGCGCGCGGTTAATATTAAAATCAGCTGCTTCGCGCTCAGCAATTGTTTGCTGCTGCCTTCGTTCATTTTGCGCTAAAATGCAATTAGTGCTGGATATTTACGCAAGTGCGGCATGCAGCTGATTGAGTGAAATATTTATGCATAAAATTACATTTCATCTTAAGCACTTGTACACTATATGCACCGTTATATGCGTGTATACCTGCAGATAAGGTTTTAAAAAAATTTTAATTAATTATTTCAGACACACACGCGCTTTCATTTACTGCTGTTTTCTGTTTTCTTTTTTACTTTGCACCGCATTAATGTGCATTTAATCATTTATTCACTTGCGTAATGTAAACATGTGCAATAAAAGCCTGCACACACATACACACATGCTGACTGTGGGGAGTGCTCTTTGCGTCTATTAAATCTTCTTCTCTCTCTTTTTTAACTGCGCAATTAATTTAATTGCAAAAGGTTGTAATCTCCATATTTATTGTTACAAATTTACACTTTTCATTTTTTTTATGTTCACTGCTTGTGAAATACATACATACGACCGTATATTATTTTGTATTAAACAATTTGCGAAAATTACTATGATTTTAAATTTGCATAAGTGCAGGTGTGGTAATTAATTAAAAATCAGCGAAAATAATGTGTTTCATAACTGTATAATATGGACAAACTTATTTAACAGCATATTTTTTAATCCACCTACAGCCGCACAGTGGCACAAATCTATGATTTTTTTGGAAAAAAATTAAATAATGGAAGTTGTTATACTATTGTGTCCCTATTGCATACAGTAATTATTAAATCCACAATATTTTATTAATTTAGTTTTTTTTGCACAGGTGGCAACCATACTGTTATATTATTTTGGATAGTAAACTTGTATGATTTTTTCTATTATAATGTTTCTTAAATGAATATGACAAATTTATTCAAATAATCCGATATATTTAAAACTTTTAATTTGGTGGCAACCCTAATAAAATATTTATGATAAATATTGTTTGTGAAACTTCGTAGTTTGAAGAAAAATTACAATAACTTTCGTTTAAATCAATACAGTTTAAAAATTATTTTTTAACAGTTGGCAACACTGCTTAAACTATTTTCAACTTTGTACCTGCTTTGGTGTTTTAGAAATACCATAATTAATAATCCATAAACTACGGTAGTTTCAACACCCTCTATAATATTTTACTAACTTATTTATTTGTACAGGTGGCAACCATGCCGTAAAATTATTTTGAATTATAAACTTGCGCCTTCCTGTTATAATGTTCATTTATTAAATATGTTCTCTATATTCGTATAGTCTGTTATACTTAAAATTTTAAAATTGGTGGCAACCCTATAAAGAATATTTTTGATATCCATTTATCCTGAAACTTTGTAACTTGACGAAAAATGTTCATTATTTTTCTTCTTTTCATTTGTCAGTTAAGTTGAATAATTATTTTTAACAGGTGGCAACCGTTCATAAACACATCATTTTTTTTTTTATCAATTTTGCAATTTTTTTTATGCAATTCGTTTTATTAAAGTTAAAATTTTCAACAGATGGCAACCCTAGTGAAAAAAATTATTTCACATAAAAGTTCCCTTAACAATCTATCTGGTTGTACATCCTATCAATTTTAATATGGTTACAAATTTTAGTAGGTGGCAACTCTAACCAAGAAATATTTATGAGCTTAGACAAATTTGATTAAAAGAACGCACTGCGACCTAAGCTCTATTGTGCCCTCTCCTGTTATCACAGAATACCATCCAGTCCTGTAGCTCTAAGAAAACTTATTAGCGCTACAGGGCTAATGGACGCGATACTTTAACTTTGGGGATATAGAGACGCCATTGCCTGACTCCTTAACCTCGCAATCGCATGACAGTCCACGAATAGACTGCTAGATCACAAACCTGCACTGATCCAATTTTGTTCAGATGACACCTAAGTCTGTAGTGGCCTGTGTAAAGTTGTCTCATTTTGTTTCTTAGAAGCGCAATAAATTGTTTGAAACTCCTCCGGTTGTACGCCACTAGAAACAGTTTGGAGTGGCGAAGTCCCTGCAAGTGCAGCCAGTAGCGATGCCTACTTGAGCTTACTTGTTTCTTTATTTTTGTTGTTGTTGTAGCCGTATACAACATTATCCAAATAATTTTTAGGAATTTTTCAGAGTAAGCAGCGCTTGGCCGTGAAAAACTCCGGATCCGTTCAGCTAAAGTAGACCAGATTAACGTGATCTCATATTTGGTTCTACTTAACTGAAATGTTTAGATATGTGTTCATACATTGTAGCGTTTGAAAATAATAATCGGAGTCTACAGTTCAAATTAATTCCTTACTGGAGAACACTCTTAACTACTAAATAAATTGAAATAATCAATTTATGTATATAGTCTTTATAAATATATGTTTTCTACACAGATCCGACAATAATATGACGGCAATAACACAAAAGTCTAGTAAAAAGTCTATGCATGCTAGATATAAAGTTATCTCTACTTAGAGTCTCAACTTTTGCTTTATGTTGTAGCATGTCTCCGTTATTTAGATCGGAGCGGATCTTAAAACATTAATAAGTTTAGCCTCGAGAATACGAATTTTGTAGCGGAGGGGAGTTCATATCTGGGGTAGCCAGTTTTTTTCCGAAATTATCTTCATTAAGGTAGAGCTCTTTAAGAGTGAATATTGCCATTGACAACATTTACAAAAAATCATTGAAAATTGGCGGAACGGAATGAGACCCTAGTACCAGTATGACTAATATAAATATATATTCAAATATAGACTAAACCTTTAAGGTTTTATCACTAGCAAATATAAACTCTTCTACAAAAAAAATGTTACAAATACCACCAAAAAACATATCTCATTTCAACACTTGTAAAAGAAAAAAAACGCGTCATTCACTTCCACTCAGCTCACCTGTCAAGTCTTACGTAAGATATGAGCAAAAATCGTACAAGTATTTTCGCCTACTTACACCCGGCTGTAATGTGTAATAGCAACGACGCTGTCAACGAACTCTTGTTTTTAATTAACCTAAAAATCCACATTTGCATTTGCGAAATGTGTACGCACTGCCACAAAATACTAATGAACACACACACACACACGCAAAGCCACAAAGGCCAAGCAAGCGCGAGGCAAAGCATAACAGACAGGCGCACTTTACGAGTGACTTGAGTTTGTAGTTGATGGAAAGCAAAGGTAGTGGTACTACTACTATGTAAGTGTCATATGATTACAAAGTGGTTAAAACCAAGCTATATATACCATATATTCATATATGTATATGAATGTGTTTCAATGTATATATGTATATCATCAAATATATGTATTGTATATATATATATATATATATATTTGTGGCACCCAAGTTATTTGTACTACCAAGCAAAGTAATTTTTATCACCCCAATAAGCGCAGCGTTGTCGCGTAATTTTAATGCTTGTATGATGTGCTGCGCGGCAGGTTGCGTATACGCCGTGTCATCCCCTTAGTAATGAGTGCGTTGACAGCATTTCTATCTGCACTACAAGCGTAAAGGTGGTTAATATGCTTGTAAAAGATTTTTAACAGCATTTTTACTGTTATATATATATGTATATAGTATTGTACCGTTATACTAACACACATTTTATTTTTTACCTTCCGCCTGCAGCAGCGTGTCATATTCGATCGTGGCAAATCAGCAACAGCAAAATCAAATTAATCACACGCTTCCTGTACACATTTTTCTGTTGTTGTTGTTTTTACGATTTTTTTACGTTTATTTCACTTTAATTTGGACTTGTTTACACAATGAAACAAAATATGTATGTGTGTATGCAAATGTACAGCACTAAGCGTGACATAACCTAAATAAAAAAAACTATAAAAAGCAACAACAATAAAACTATAACAAAAGACACTAAAAACAAGTCGCGTAAAAGCAGACAAACTGCGTGTTGGCGGCACGTGAGTTTCGCATGACACGCCAGCTCAACTCGCTTGGCAAGCAAACTCAATGACTCAGTTCTTTTCAATGACAGGCTGAAGGACTTTCTGTCTGTTTGTCCGACTGACTGACTGAGTGAGTGCTTGCTTGCTTGCTGGCGTTAACGCGCTATGTTAACGCTGTAGTCACGCATTTCGCGGCCGTTGACGTGCGCACAAAGCGGCTGCCTGATAATTTTGCCTGCCTTTTTGAGCCGAATAAAGATTTATCAAAAATGTTAGTATACATTTTTTCTACCTTTTCAACATTTTTTTTTTACCTTCACACGCGTCTCATTCAAATTTCAGTCTTTTTATTGTGTTAAAAGCACACGTTTTGTCTCGCATTTAATGACACTTTTATGATGACAAAATTTTGACTGACGCTGAGACAGCTACAGCATAGCATCAAATTATGCCAAATTTTCCAAAATATCAATGAGACCATTATTATTATGTATAATAAGCTTCATATTACTGAAAATGTGTCGAAATAATTTTTGCGTGCGCAACCTTTTGATAAGCGCAAGTCATTTACATACAAATTTTTAAAACAAAAGTTTACGCCGCTTCGGCTCACAAAACTTTTTGTAATTTTCTGTGCCTTTGTGTGTGACAAATGAAATTCAAAACTGCAGGTGTTTGTTCGTTACTGCATAATATGTATGTACTAAACTGTATAATCTTTATATTTTTATAGGCACCTGTACTGTGCATTGAAATGTGTTGAGTGCTGCCAACTTTTGATTTATTGCGCGAAAAAATTAGGCATACTTTTCAGCGCTGCGGCTGATAAGCCCATTGTTTGTTATGCCAATAAATTCAAATTATTTTTTTTTGATATTTATGCGCTGAAGATGGCCCAGAGCAAATGATTGTGTGCCAATATATTGATGTAGGTGCATTCATTTCTATAGAAAAAGAAATATATTCCATGTAGGAACATAAATCATATGTCACGCTGAGAATTTTGGAAATAATACATACATAAATTTGGCATACAACAAATATTTGATTCAAATGCTTTTAAATTTTATGAAAAATATGTAAATTTTTTAAACTGAAAACAACATAAGTAGAAATAGCTCTTTTTTGATAAACATCGATCTGGAATTTTTGACTCCATATATATATAACAAAGAAATAAATTTAAACTCTTTAGACTCAACCCACACCGGATTAGGTTAGGTTAGGTTAGGTTGTAAGGCTGTTTCCCAAAGGGAAAAAACACACGTAGACTTTAAAATATAGTCATTTGTGAAGCCTGGTTCCCCCCTAGATTAACAATTAGGAGTCGACAAAGCGCCCTGAACCTACTACTAATCTGCAGAGATTTTTAATTTCTATATTCGCTATTTCGCGAGCCTGTTCTAAAAAGTGAGATCCAAGAAATCTCTTTCTTGATCTCGCAAATGCGGGACATTCCAGAAAAAAGTGATGAGACTATTCGACCTCACCCTCCTCCATGCAGCTTCTACAGCTAGCATTCGGTAAGATTTTTAACCTTACAGCGTGGATCCCAATTGGGCAATAGCCAGTAAGAACCCCTACCGCAAAGGATAGGTAAGGTTTACTGAGGGCGAAAAGTTCAACGAAAGTACCGCGGTTTACCTTAGGCCAGAAGGATCTTGCGACTAAGCATGTGTTGGTAACTGACCAGCGCCTACCCAGCTCAGCCAAAGTCCAACTGTCCAATAGCAGACCGCAGTAGGACAATGGAGCACCTACATGATTCCATGCTTCTAATAGTGGGTCCGTCGTTCCTGACCTTGCAAGCTCATCAGCCTTACAATTCCCCGCGATTCCGCAGTGGCCAGGAACCCAGACTAATCTAATTGAAAATTATAACGATGCCACCGACAGTGGGGATAGGCATTCCTTAACCAACCCTGAGCGCATGGTCAATGAACTCAGGGCTAGTATCGCCACTCTACTATCCGAGTGGATCGCCACCTCCCTAAAGATTGTTGCGCTACGAAGCAGTATATCCATCGCTGCTTTAAACACACCGGATTAGTCAAGGCATCTTTTCTTGTCTGATACGATAACATGCGACAACCCACACCGAGCAAGACGAGACTAAAATGCATACTCGCTTGGTTCAACCCACAGCAAAATACTTTTTTGCCTTATTAGTCAAAGACTTGTTTGAGTTATCCGGTGTGGATTGAGCCTTAATGTATAACATTGTTACTAAAATCACCAAAACCATATTAGTGGTGTATAACTTGAAGGTTTTAACTTTTATAGTTGTCTTCGGAAATTCCAAAAAATAATTGAAATTACCCCACAGACGTTCCAACGCGCTACTATTTAGCTAGACCGAATCGGAATAATCTAAGTATAGTCTGGACTGCTCTACAGCATATTTTTAATATTATAACATACATACATAGTAAATAATCGATGGGTTCAGATAGTAATGAGTAGTAAATTATAGAAATATGTGAAAACAAAATATTTCAAACAGTCTCCTAAAGTTTTGTATACGAGAAGTATGACAAATTTTTGAACTTTGAACAACGTAAACACCAAAAATTCGAGTTTGATGTTTCGTATTTATGAAAAATTCTGATTAAAGAATTTTGTTTACCAATAACCATTTAAGGTTTCGTGTTTATGAAAAACACGATTTATAATGTTGGTTCCTGCAGAAAACTCGATTTATATTGTTATTTATGTATAATTCGAGTTTAAGATAGAGTGCTTACGAATGATTCGAATTTAAAGATTGAACTTTTTCAAAAATTCTGCATAAAATCATGAGGTTTATGAAAAACCCGATATAAATTTTGGTATTTATAAACAACTTAAGTTTAAGATATAGTATTTATAAATAACTTAATGTTTGGTCTTTATGATAACCTCCAGTTAAATTATTGGTGTATACGAAAAAGCGATATAAATTTTGTTTTTTTTTTGGAAAAATTTTAGTTTTAAACATAGTGTTTACTATTTAATCAAGTTTAAAGTTTCGTGTTTATGAAAAATTTGAAATTTCTACCACTCGTAGGTATAAACCTTTATAGTCGAAATTTGAAATGCGTTTTTCTCGAAACGACGTCATAACTCAACGAGAAATTAACCTATCAACTTCAATCGAAATTGAATATTCTTGAATATACATACATATTTACTATACAATGACCTACGATCTTTTTGATTGATTGAAATTTGTCAATTTGGCAATAAAAAACCAACATTTATTTACATAAAAAAGCACAATTTTTCCAGAACTACACAATTTTGTTAATTTTTGATATCTTTCAAAAATCGTAAGAACTTCGAAACATTCGGTCGAGCACTTTCTTTTAAAAAAATCACGAAAGCATTGTGTTTATGAATAATTCTCAAGTGTGTTCATTTTGATATTTGGGAAACTATACCATTAATTTAACCCATTTTTTACACGGTTCGACGGTAAAATTAGTAATACATCAGTAATCATTTTATCATGAAGAATTGGTTTATTTCTCCATAAACATTAAAAATTAAGGTTTAAAGCTATTTTTTAACAAGTAAGGCAAGGCTAAGTTCGGATGCAACCGAACATTTTATACTCTCGCAATTTATTGAAGAAATTTTATTAAGATAACACACAAATTTTCCCATAAACCGAACCGATTTCATTCATTTTCACCACACTCTATCCAAGACTATACGCTCATTTCATTTTGCTAAGATATCTTACATATTTACCAATACATAAATGCGGAATAAAGCCCAGCGAATTTTTGAAAAACCTATAATTAGGTATATGGAGATGTTATGAGCCGATTTGTATAATATTTGGAACAGATTCACACTATTAGAAAAAAACAATTTCCTCTGAATTACATTAAATTATCTGAGAGATTTATTCATATTTTCGGTTAAAATTTACGCTTAGACGCTGAGTTCAACATGTTCGATAACTGGGGCCTTGAAAAGCTTTGGTCCTATTTCGACAATTTTTTCACAAGTGAAGCCAGTGATGATATGCACTATTTGTGTAAAGTTTTATGTTTTTGGTATTCGCCATTTTGTGGGGGTTGCAATGGTCTAATATTGCAAATTTTGGAAAGCGAACTCCTCAGGGTGCCAAGGAATACGTGTTCCAAATTTCATTAAGATATCTCAATTTTTACTGAAGTTATCCGTTGCACGGACAAACGAACGGACAGACAGACAGACATCCCGATTTCAACTGGTCTCGTCATCCTAATCATTTAGATATATATAAACGTACATCTAACTCTTTTAGTTTTATGACATACAAACAACCGTTATGTGAACAAAACTATAATACTCTCTTAGCAACTTTTGTTGCAAAAGTATGAAAATTTATGGAATAGTTAATTCCATGTTTTTCGTAGGATTCAACACTCATTACCAAAGTTTTCAATAAACTGAGTTTATGCATTCCTTGGTTGTAAATACCAAAACGAGATGTTTAATATGGATTAATTATTGTTTGAAGTCTGTGTTAGTTAGTTGTAATTAAAATTAAACAGGAACATTACCATAAACTCGAGTTTATATTTATTAAGGGGTTATATACAGTTAGACGGCTGAAAAAGGTGAATTTTCCAGAATATTTTCTGAGAAAACTTTTTAATTTATTGATCCAAAAATTTATACACATATTATGGTATCTTTTAACTGTATTTTAAGACTTAGTACTAGTAAAAATATTTATTTGAAAAAGAGCTACAGCTGATCTCCAGGAGCTCTTCTCAAAAAAAACGTGACCACTATATCTCGGAACTGGATCATATGAAGTTAAAAAACCAAACAGATTTCGTTAAAATAATGTTAAATCTAGTAATTAATCGAAGGAATAAGCAAAATAAAATTTTTTGACAAAATGGCGGTTTCTCAAAAAAAAATCGATTCTTCACCGAAATTTCGGCCTTAAATTGTTTATAAAAAAAATATATTTATCGGAGAGAAAAAATCTACGATTAATTACTAAAAACTATATTTAAGAAGGTCGTGTTAAAATTTGAGACTAATCGATCTAGCCGCTTTCGAGTAATGTTGGTCACCGACTTTGAAAACACGATTTTGAGAAAAACGCGCTGCCGCTCGGCCCTTGTACTTCCAAGCACTCTGAAACGCCTTTTCAAATTTGCTTGTAACTTTGAAAATATTCACCAGAACGCTATGAAATTTTCTGTGTGTATTCTTAAATATATGTTCATTAAGAAAATGAAATGAAAAAAATCGAAGAGCTTAATAATGAATTATTATGCACGTAATCAGTACGAAGAGTTATTTTTTCGTTAAAGTTTATGTTTTTTTAGTTTCATGTCTAAAATTATTTACTTACGATTTGAAAAATAATTTTGAAATATCATCCTCAAAATGCAGACTTCCTAAACATTGAGGAATAAGGTCGATTGTTTTCTAGTGTAAATTTTACAATTTCAAATATTTGGCAACTCTTTTTTTTCAGATACTTATTTTTTTTTTTTAATATTAAACTCAATTAAAATTCGTTTGAATATTTCCCATATTACACACTTGTTTGCTAACTGCAGTCTTTAGAGTTTAAAAATATAGCAACCCCTTCGGCAACTCATCTTAAGCTCTTAAACCGATTTCTTTTTATAATTTAGATATAGAAATTCTCTAATTGATACTCCAAATAGTTTCTTTCTCAATTTTACATTTGTATATGAGTATATATCACTGGTATGTCTTTTTATTTTTAATATATCACTAAGCTATGGTAGAACATCCTCTTCCAATAAGCCGCACTCAGCTGTAAAAACCAATATATGATATAGCCCAACAAATACTTAAAAATTCAATAAACTTGTGTGTGCCTACATTATCCTTGAACTGGATTTGCTTGTACAACCAAATTACTTCTGCATGTCTATTTCAACTGCTCCACACAACGGTAAACTATTCCAATCAATTGTTCTACAAATACCCAAGCAAGTGTGCACACACGGCGCACAGCACACAGCGGACGGCAATTGGAAAGGAAAATGAAAATGCTTGAAATTTGCAAACACAAAAAGTGGGCCAACACAATTTCGCTATAATTAATCGCTTTGCCATGCACTTTAAGTAAACGGCGAGAGAGTTACGTGTATGCAGTGACCTTTCAAATTGCACAGTTACTCGTAGGTGCGTGCCACACGGGTGCGTTTATTGTGCAGCCACGTGGGTAATGGCAATATACGAGTACTACTGTGTGAGAAGTGATGAAGGTGTACAATAATAGACTTTTGACAAGAAAGTGGCACAATCAAGGCATGAAATGGGTTCTAGTAAGAAAATTCAATGAACGTCACTTTCAATTTTGTAATTAAATTATATATTGCCGGCTTTTAGGCTTTCAGAATTGTATGGAAATATTCTATCACTGTTATATCATATCTTTGGAAAAAAATTAATTTTTCCGATATGAAATTGCCGTTCTTTTCAAAAACTCAAGTTGGGCTACTTTTTTTTCATAAAAGAGGTCAAATCGTAGGTTTCAAAGCTATAACATTTATTCACCTTACCTCACAAACTCGAGTTTACGATTTTGGTATCAGAGAGTTTGAGGATTTCATAGTGTGCCTAACTCAAGTTTAATTAAAATAAATACTTTTTTCCTTAACATTTTGAAAATGTTAGAATAAAGAAGGGAAGGTTTACTATACTTGATAGAGGTCTCCTCTCCCCTCCAGATCCAGATCTCCACATTCACATTCAGTAGGTTTCTTTGGAATATCTTGTTATGAACTACATAGTGTAAAGGTTACTGAATAGGCAGAACTCTGGTCCTTCAATAAAAGCGCTACAAAAGTTGAAATTATTTATTCCTGAAATTACGTATCCTCACAGGAAATAGTCAAATGACGTGAAAACGCATGACCGAGCCAATTGACTGGGCCATTTCGTGAGATAATACGTTCACTAAACTTGGCTTTCAATCAATCGATTGTAACATTCGCAGTGTGGCTTGTGGCGTCGTCTTGTTGGAACCACATATTGGTCAAGTCCATATCATCCAATTCGGGCCAAAAATATTTGGTTATCATTGAGCGGTAGCGATTCTCATTCACAGTAACGTGCAGGTCTTGATCATCACCGAAGAGCCATTGAGCCAGAAATGAGCCTCATCGCTGATGATGATTTTTCGATGAAAATTCTGATACATTTTCAAGTTGTTGCTCGACGATTCTGGTTGTCAAGGGGCTTCAGTTCTGGCGTCATTTTGATCTTGTAAGGATATAGGCAAAGATCTTTTTGCGAAATTCGCCACAGAGATGCTCAACGCTTGAGAACGACGTGTGAGAGACTGATTTGGGTCTTCTTCAATGCGCTATAATTTCGACTTATTGTTGGATCGTATATCTTTCCATGATGAAATGGCAAATCTTCTTCTTCTTCATCTTGACTGACGTAGACACCGCTTACACGCCTATAGCCGAGTCCACAACAGCGCGCCACGCATCTCTCTTTTTGGCAGTTTGGCGCCAATTGGTTATACCAAGCGAAGCGAGGTCGCTCTCCACCTGGTCCTTCCATCGGAGTGGAGGTCTCCCTCTTCCTCGGCTTCCACCAGCGGGACTTTCGTCCATTCGAACAACATGACCTAGCCAGCGTAGCCGCTGTCTTTTTATTCGCTGGACTATGTCTATGTCGTCGAATAACACATACAGCTCATCGTTCCATCGTCTGCGGTATTCACAGTTGTCAATGTTTAAGGGACCATAAATCTTCCGCAAAACCTTTCTCTCGAAAACTCCTAGTGCCGTCTCATCGGATGTTGACACCGTCCACGCTTCTGCACCATAAAGTAGGACGGGAATGATGAGGGACTTGTAGAGTTTAGTTTTTGTTCGTCGAGAGAGGACTTTACTCTTCAATTGCCTACTCAGTTCATAGTAACACCTTTTGACAAGAGCGACTTCCGGTCTTAGACCAAGTATCCTCTGGGTAGCCAGCAGACATCCGTTTGGAGGCGAGCTAAAGTGAGAAGGCGAAACCCGCTTATGCGGTTATGCGTAGGGTTAGGGACCCACCACATAAAAACACCCCCCAATGAAAAGTAAGCAACAGCCTCGAATGAGAGACCCCAATTTTGATGGCAAATCTTACTGAAGGGAAATGTAAAAAGAGCGTGAAAAATATGGCCTCATTTGCTGTCGCTATCGGTCTACTTTTATAGCGTCCCTTTTGAAAAACCCTTCATTTCAGTATATTTCATTGTTGAGTTGAGTATATAAATCTCGATGGTTTATTATTCTCTCAACTCGTTACATGAACAGAATTGTTGCATACTATGCCAAAATAGTAACTCTAAAGTTCTGTCCGCTTATTACTAGCAACCATCACCAAATTAAAGCTAAATGAGTCAAACTTTAAATTCCACGAAATAAAGTAATTTTTCGTATGTGTTTCCGAAAGCTATTTTTATTCACCAACCACATTTTGCTGAACCAGTAATAACGGCATAAATATAACAGCAATGTGTGTGTGTACAAATTAATGCATGGAAATTGCAACGACTGGCCCGAGCGCCTATAATTATGCAATCAACAACTTAACTCCCACACAGTTAAATTGGAATTTGCCCTCACAACTGCTGCGAATACTCATGCACACACATAGACACAAAAAATTTAAAACAAAAGCAATATTTTACATACGAACACATTGATTGTCACCATGAGGCAACAGCTGCCCACACCCAACAATAGTGGATCAAAGAGCCGCCACCAAAGACCGCACATTCTTTCACACACACGGCCACACAGATGTCGCGCTGCATTCGATTATTTGCACACGCTTGGCAGTCCTGTTGGCCGTAATGTCGTCATCATCAACATCAACTGTGGTAGCTGTGGCAACAAACAAACAAATATATATGCAGTTATATATATCTATATATGGCGTACAACAATAACAATCAGCTACATGTTGTACATGGTTAACCTTGCATACTTTTGTGCTGCAAAATAAAGAGGATATGTGTGTGGTTGCCTCAATGCAACGCTGTTGTATATATATCTAGCCCTATATGTGTAAAGCTGCTGCTGATGTGCGATCCCATGTAGCTGTGCGCCTATATGTAGACTACAACATATGCAAGCAGTTGCTTAGAAGTTGCTGCAACAGCGGGTGGCAAGCTTGTGGTATGTGCGCGTCAAAGCCACCATTAGGGAGAAGGCAAACGCAGTGCAGAGAGAAATTGGCAAGGCAACAACAAAAACGAAAATGTAATAGAATTACTAGTGTGTGTTTGCGTTCGTGCCTCTGACAACTTCATGGCACAAGGTTAGTCATGTACTCGTCTCATAAGTTCTAGCATGTGCTGCTATTATGCGCTGACATGACTGACTGCATGTCGGCAAGCGCATGCAAATATGGGTTAAAGTGCCTGCCTGTGTGTGAGTGTGTGTGTATTGACGGTCGCTTGACTGCATTTCTTTTAAGTGCACGCCTTATGCCTTTAGCTTTCGATAAATTTTCTTCAATCACTTCTTCAGTGCAGTGTGCATAAGCGTGGTCGCCTAAAAGGCTGCTTGTGCTTTTTTCCATTAACTTGCAATTGAGTAAAAGGTCTGATTGGATTTTTTAGCGTTGGGCTTCTATTTACATTTTCATATATGGAAAGTAAGGGTGTATCTATTGAGAGAGTTGACAATAAAAAAAAATATATAAAAATTTAAATCTAAGATGAACTATGTTCCTATTAAAGGAAGGTCAAAGTTGATATATAAGTTCAGGATTTTAGAAGATCACGATATGCTCAGACTTCCACATTACCGAGAAGTATTTCAAATGAAATGAGAGCAGGTTTAGAATACCATATAATGTCTAACTATATATACCCAGACCTCAAGCCAGTTGAAGGTAAGAATCAGGAAACTTAGAGAATATCTGACTGCGCTGTCTCTAGTCCGCTAAATCTTAGAAAGCACCTAAGTAATCTCCCTGAAATTATAATGCGGATGAACTTTCTGAACTTTTTTACCGAAAAAGGTTATGCTGACCACTGACAGACTGTAACTCAGATAAGCTTTCTTAATATAATAATTTTCGGAAAAACGAATTCGGCAATTGGAAATGATATTTAGGTTGATCACTTACAGATTAGATAACATTTAGGGTTCACAGAACCTGTCAAAACTGCTGCTAAAACCGCTGAGATGATGAAAGTTATAGTCAGTCTGGGCGATCTCATTTGTTTTGGCAGGTTGAATCTGATAACTTATGAAAGATAATTCAGATAAGCACTCCAATTATAATAATATAAGTAAGGATTAACTCAGCAACTGGGAATAGGTTTTACGTTTATCGCTTGAGAACTAGACAAGCTTTCGTGGTTCGCAGAACCGGTCCCTCAAGAACGCTGGGATCATGTGAGTAATTAGAGGGGTTACACTCTTCCAAAATTGATTATTGGCAGTCTGTATGATCTAATTTGATTTGGCCCCTATTATATTGTTGCAATAAAGTCTACTCCGGACCAAAGAATTCGACTGGATTGAGATAACGGTGGAACCTGGAATATTGCAAATTTTTATTAACCAAAGGAGAGTACGAAGTGAAGCTTAATATAAAGAAAATGTTCTCGCTAATTTTCCATATTACAGAAACTTGATTCTGATCCATTGGTTCACAAAGAAGTTTGCTTGCAAAGACTGAAACGGTATCTACATTTGTAGAAAGCTCTACTTACTGAAATTGTTGAAGATGACCTGCAAAAAGTATACGTCCTACTAGCTGAATCGTGGAAATGAGGTGATAGTACCTCAATCGGAATTACCGGTTATCAAAAAATTGTCTTAGCGGAAAGGTAAAGAGCTCGGAACTTTGCATCGGTATATAAAAATGGGTTTCGATCTAGGAATAGGGGAAATTTTTTTCAGATTTTTTTGACGATTTGATGTCCTTTATGAAATCTAACCTAACTTAAGCTGGTGTGCTGCTAAATATGACTAAGAAATAGCTCAAACTTATTAGTAAAATCCCAATATACCTTTTTCAAAAGTGGAACCTTGAACCCGTGTATGTGAGACCACTCACAATCATCTATTATGGTCCATAACAATGTGAAAGAAGTTCCACCACAAACTATAAAACCATAGTTTAGGTTTGGTTAGATTAAGTGGTAGATCTCCGCAGATGCAGAGAATCTCACTTGGACAAATTCGGCTGTCCATTGTGACACCCGGAAAACTCCTAACTGATCACTAAGACTCTTATGATGCGACAAAGCGCTTGGACTCTATAATAAAGTTCTTAAGTCGGCTAATGTCGATTCCAGTCACTTCGCTGGGTTCGCCCCAGATATGCCTACCGAGATGCTTTAAACTAAGTCTGGCGAATGCTGGACATTGAAGGAGGAAGTGCTTGGACGATTCCTCCGCGCCTTTCTCCAAACAGCTTTGCCAACTATCGTCTGACTTGATCACCAGCCTCGCCGCCTATTTGCAATGACCAGTACGCACTCCAATGATCGCGGAGTGATGAGTCTTACTGAGCTACGGTAGCTGCAAAGACCGTTTTCGATCCACTGTGAGCTAGAAAGACCTCGCTTAATGCGCAGGTGCTCGTTGTTCTCCAACGCTTGTCGAGCTCACTCAAAGACAGGGTTTCCAGCGCTCTGGCGCAAGTGGACCACGGACTGCCCACACGTTTCCACTCCGGCGTCAATGTTACTAGGGTAACGATGTTAGGCCCTCCCTTACTAGCTTAGAGCGTACTTACTGGACAGTATTGCCGTTCTGATATCGGAGTGAATACATACATCTCTGTAGGATACCGCACTTCGAAGCAGTATATCTACTGCTATTTTGATGGCAGCTACCTCTGCCTGAAAAATGCTGCAATGATCTGGCAGCCGAAAACTGGAGTTAATTGAGAGCTTCCGACAGAAAACTTGGCTTCCACTTTGTCCACGGTTGCAGACTGAAGCCTCCCAATAAGAGGGAGTGGCGTATGGAATTTTATACCTCTTTGGAAATAATACTAATTCAGTTTTAATGGCCTATAAAAACTTAAAATGTGAACATTTCTAGGCCACACATATTTGTTTATTTTCTAGTATATTTTATATTAATTTCCCCACCATTAGCACCCTTTATGTGTGTTTCTGGTGCCACCAATGAAAACTTACAATGCCACGTTTTTTGTGGCTTCTTTGTGCAACGAGTGAACAATACTCAATCACGCAAATGCAATTACACATGCAACAACAACAGCAGCAACATATTTTTTTGCACTCTCATCATATTAGCGAGCAGCAGCAGCCGACACATACACAGCGCAACACGCACTTCCTTCCTTTGAGCAAACTTAATTTAAAACGGTACTTTTTTCTCGGTATTCAGCTGTAGTACATTTCGTCGATAAGGCAGGAATCTCACTTGCAAGTGCAACATATTCTTTTTTTTGTTTGTTTCAGCATAAAACACCTTTTATTACTCATATTTAATATTGTTTCTTCCACTTCCATTTCCCAGCTTTTTAGCGTTTGTTTTGTTTCTACTCTTTGCCCTGGTTCACTGCTTTACCTTCTAGGCACTAATTGTTCCACCCTTGCGTGTCCAGACTGTTGGCGCTGTCGCTTCTCTACCTAGTAACTGTGTAACTGTAAACATGTGCCCCGTTCACATTCGTGACTTTCGTGGCAGCAGCACAAAACGCTGGCGGGTAATTAAATTGATTACGCCTCTTTGAGTGCGAGTTTAATGCACTTTGCATCCGCATTTGCTACCCATCACTCGCAAGGCTGCAACGGCCAGCAGCCGATGGCGGTCGATGCTAGCGTGGTGGACCCAGCTGCAGGGCCGTCACTTACCGCCTATGGTGTTAAGTGCTGGCTGGTTAGAACGTCAATACCTTTTTTGCATGCCTTCTCTGCCTCTCATTTCAATGTTTTGCTTTGTTTTAGCCACTCTCATCCAATATTTTGCATGCCACTCAATGGGAAATTGAATTTAATGCTCAACAATGCACGCTCAAAAGAGTGGGGAGTATAATGTAACTGTGGTAAATATGGCGGAAATCTATTTAGAATTTGAATTTGTGCCTGGAGAAACTGAGTGCATTCGCAGAGGCTGCGAGTGGTGGTTAAAATGAATTTAAATTTCAACGAAAGAGGATATTGCACGAATATTAACAAAAATTACTAAGTACGTTAATCACTATTGCTGGCGTATCTTCAGCTGAGAATCATTTAGAGACAAATTTAATAGTTTTGAGTTTTTTAGATACCAAGTTTTAAAAAGCGCCCACCATATTGGATCCGCCATTTTGAAATGTGAAAACCCAGCACGGATTTGTGATCCGTGACCCCGAAAACTCTCGAGTTGCGAGATTTAAGCGACTTCGATAAATGTTTACAAAAGCTGTTCGCCATATTGTTTTTTGGGGTTATGTCAAACCCCTAATCTGATGGGGTTAAATGAACTGGATTTAGATTCAGGGATCCCAAAAATATTTGGTAAACATAGTTAGACTTCCAGGTCAGAATCAAATTTTTTTTTGTGTGACTGTTATCGAAGCTAAAATGGCTTAATAAAGGCTTTGAATAGCTTGAAGGACTTTAAAACCTTTCTTATAATCTGACTATTGCAATAATAACTTTCATATGTATATACTGCTACCTCTGTTGGATGGTACTCTATCATTTCGAACTGCGGAGGAATGGTTTCGACGATTCAGAGCGGTGTCGACACCAAGGATAAGGCAGCGGGCGGAAGACCTGTGACGACGAATACCAATCAAATCATGGAAAACATCGAGTTAGACCGGCATCTCGTGACATCGCCCAGGAGATGGGAGTTAGTCCCACACCATTTTAAACCATTTGCAGAAGGCTGGATACACAAAAAAGCTTGATGTTTGGGTGCCACATGATTTGACGCGAGAAAACCTTCTGGATCGAATCAACGTCTGTGATTTGCTGCAGAAACAGAACGTATTCGACCCATTTTTGAAGCGGATGGTGACTGGCGACGAAAAATGGATCACATACGACAATATCAAGCGAAAACGGTCGTGGTCAAAGGCCGATGAATCGTCCCAAACAGTGGCCCAGCCGAGATGGACGGCTAGGAAAGTTTTGCTGTGTGTTTGGTCGGACTGGAAGGGAATCATCCACCATGAGCTGCTCCCATATGGCCAGACGCATAATTCTACCATCTATCGCGAACAACTGAGCGTCCAGAATTGGTGAACAGGGGGAAAAGAGGCTTGCGATAAGTGGCTATCTGAGTTCTTCGCAAATAAGGAGGGGGGCTTCTACGAGGGGGTATTATGAAGTTGTCATCTAGATGGAAACAGATTATCGAACGAAACTAAATCCGATCACTGTAACACTTTTTATAAAGCATTGAATAAAGAACACGTGATAATATTTAATTCTATATGATGTGGATTTTGTACATAGCTTCTGCTGACGATTTTGGGCGAAAAGTGTGGAATAAAATACTGAAATATGATCTGTATCACAGAAGTTCATTAGGAGGATCGGAATCTACGCGATCCCAATTATACAATTATACAATGAGATAGACGTGGTTCGGATTAAAAATCCTAGGAATCTCTACTCCCTTTCAAGATATTGACTTTGGATACAGAAGGAATTGCTTTCAAAATACTTTATCAGCGAAATTAGTCCAGATTTAAAAAAGATATCTGCATTATACACATTATTTCGAACAATGAGATGATAGTATTTCAAGAGGCTCTTGGTGTCAGAAATTTATCAGCATTTGAAGCCGGCAATAACTCGAGCTTGGTTCAGATTACACATCTTAAGAATATATTCTCGCTTATAAGGCATTGAACTTGAATATAGGTGCTGCTTTAAAAATACTTTCTAATCCGAGTGAAACCAGATAGCAACGGAGGCATATACTAATAGATGTCTGGAACTATTCTTCCCGCAAATGGCTAATGAATGAAATAACTTTTTATGAAAATTCGAAAATTTTACTATTCGTTACTTCGAACTTACGCTTCGCTTGGTGGCAACTACTCATACTTGATTCCCTGAATTCATACTTTTTTTCGAGTATTAATAACGTTCTTGAAATATTGATAGAACGTACCACATGAGAGAAAATAAAAATAAAAAAATAAAAAAAAATATTCTTGACTTTCAAGATTATTAAAAAGTTGATTTTACAATTTTAATTAATTTTCAAACTAATCTCTCAGTTCAAGACAGATTTCTCTTCAACTCTACCAGCATTAATTTAAGCGCTCAAGTATTGATTGCCAAAAATTTCAAAGAGAACAAGTACCTAGCATGCTGTGAAGCACGAAATACTGCGGTGGATTTACAATAATTCCACGCAAATTAAAAGTTGTAGGCAAAAAAATAGAATCGAATACATACACACTTGCAGCAATATTTGGTTAATCGCAGCGAGAACACCTCAACCAATAGCACCGGCATTGCTTGGCAATTGCTCAAAACTAGCACTCACGACTCACGGATAATAAAGTGATGTGAGTGTTTGTGTACGTGCGCCGTTAAGTGCTCCCCAGTTGCTAGTTACCAGTTACTAGTTGAACCAATAAGTATCTTTCATATGCACTTTATATCAACACTGGTTCCAAAAAAAGCGCAAATTCTCTGCATTTTGACTTATGCATTACCTATTTGCTTGCAAGCTGAAGTTACGCTGAGAGCGGCAGCTTGCACTGGAAACTGGGTGGCAAGTGCTGTTTGTGACCGCTGAAGCATAGCGTTTGGGAATGCAGTTGCAGTAACTTTTATAAATTTATAATACCCATACTTTTCTATGTAACTGTGTATTTGTTCGGGTTTTTCGCCTCATCATCAACTTTCGACTGCATGTAATCCCCAAAATGCTTATATATATTTTCGGTTTTCCTGCATTTCAATGCTGGAGTGTGTTGCAGCTGCTGCAATGCTTGTGAAACTTTTCCAACATTTACTGTTACATTGAAAGCATTCGTGTGTGTGTGTTATGTTATTTTCGTTTCTGTTCTTCATTTGGTAAGTCAAGTATTAGACATTGCAGTGTACTTATGTACTTCATCACAACATGATTGCACATTTTATGTGTCTTATTTATACTTATTTACAAGTTTGTAGCATTCCATTTCGAATTATATTTCAAGCTTTTTACGTTCTTGCAAAAAGTTGCAAGTTTATTTTGCGAATTTATATTGCTTACTTAATTTCGCTTGAGTGTAATTTCTTAATTTATTTTTTTTTCATTAAGATTTTATTTCATAACATTTTAGTTCTGTTTATTTCTGTACAAATTTCACCCATATGCGAAGAGTAAAGTAATTACACTTGAAAATCATTACACCGCTAGATGGCGCTGAGGTCAAATTCTACTCACAAATTTAGTTTATAAGCTCAGTTGACTCATATTCATTATATACATTTCTAAAATGAAAGGATCTAACCTTAAACTAACAAAAAGAAAAATTTCCGACAGATGACACCATTGTCAATTTATAATAAAAAAATATTTTTATGAACCGATATAGTTTTAATTAAGGATTTGACGTATCTACCTGTCGCATACATGAAACCCCTTTTTTAGTCATAACTTTATTATCAGTGAAGATAGACTGATGGCAAGAGAACTATAAAATCAATGACGTAGGGAGAGTGCTGAAAATCATATCCTTAATTTGAAGAAGTAAAAGATCGTCAGATTAGTTTTAATCAATATAACCATGACTTTTTACCAAATTTAAAACCACAAGATGTCGCATTAAGCTTTATTCTCGCTCTCAACATATAAATAAAGCTCTTAACAAACTTCCGATACGATTATACCCGCGGCTCTTTACCAATTGTTTGCAAGACACATCGCGAATCATTTATCGCGCCATCATTTATATAATATTTATATCTTACACACTTATTTTCCAAATGTGAATAAGTTTCAAATGAATATGAGTGTGAATGAGTATGATTTTTAATGAACATGAGTTTGAACGAGTAGGAATATAAATGAGTATGCATATGAATCCGTATGAGTATGAATGAGTATGAGTATGAATAAGTATGATTATGAATAAGTACGAATATGAAAGAATATGAGTATAAATGAGTATGCGTACGTACGAATATGAGTATGAACACATATGAATCTAAATGAGTATGAGTTTAAATCAATTTCAGTGAGAATAAAAATAAGAGAGAATCAATTGGACTGTGAACGAGTATGATTATAAACGTATTATAAATGCGTACGAGTATGAGTATGAGTATGACTGTGATATATAACCAATAACGATTATAAATAACTATGTGGATGAAAAAATATGACTATCAACAAGTAAATGAGTTTAAACTCAATGAATGAAAAAAAAACTCACTTTATAAAACCCACCTTACTTAAATACATATAAAATATTATTAAATTCTCACTCACCAATATTAACGATGCCATGATTAGTTAATTCCCAACACGATTGTAGGCGTAGTATGCTCAGACTATGACTTTGTTTCGGCGAGAAATAGCCCAAAGCGGCGTCGGTGACATGATAAGCCTGTTTCAAGGAAATAAACAATGAAGCTTGTAAGGAATATACTATATAATGATGGCTAAAATGCTTATAACATTTGGTGACTATTTATACTTCATTTCTTTTGTTACTACTTATGAAAAACTTAAACCCACCTGCAGTGAGAACTCATATAGCGATGGTAATAGCTGCGCCACCGCACCCACTGCTTCGTCAGCGATATTAATACAATCCGCTAGTGAGAGTGAAACAATACGCGGCGTTAGACAAGCCCACAGACCAGCCTCTGTGACTTCATTGCAGCCGGCGAGCTCGAGTTCGAAGAGACTCTGTAAGTATATAAATTTAAATTTGTTATACATGTCTAAGTAAATATGTTTTTCATTGAAATTTCTTTCTAAAGAAACGGATACTTATATACACACATTAACAATATTATGACAAGGTTTGAATATACTGATGCACTCATCTCGTACCGATAGTTATTCATCTCTTATTTTCCTATAAATCGAAATAAGATAAGATAATAATAATGTTTGTACGCATTACCAGATAGAAATGATCCTCGATGGATGGTTCAACGTTACACATCTCGAAAGTCATTGATATTTTCGAAAGCTGGAAGACACCAGTTCATTCGGACTGCTTCTAAAAAAACTATCAATAGGGCTACTTGCAGACAACAAGTTTTACCTCAATATTGATCACATACAGCTATATTCTGATATAACTCTTGTGTGTGCCTAGGTACAACGGAACTGATGTAAAATAGAAGATACAAGAATCTCCGTGACTCATTAATATCATAATAGGGGCGGATGGTAGGGGTTCTCTGGGACAACTGAATATCACACACATAAGCTCAACAAGCATTGGACTGCTTCGACAGTTTCTACTTGGGATATTCATGAATATGATCAAATTCAAATCCAGCTGTTAAGGGGATGATATGAAGGTTGATTTCGAAAATGAGCAAAATCGGACCACTGCCACGCCCACAAAATGGCGAAAACCGAAAACACATAAAGTGCCATAACTAAGCCATAAATTAAGCTATGGAAGTAAAATTTGGTATGATGGATCGCACTATAAAGGGGCATATTTGGATGTAATTTTTTTTGGGGAAGTGGGCGTGGCTCCGCCCCCTACTAAGTTTTTTGTACATATCTCGCAAAGCAATAGAGCTATATAACCCAAACTTTCTGCAGTCGTTTTTTTTAGCCACTTCCTAATACAGTTCAAAAAGGAAAGAAATCGGATCATAACCACGCGTACCTCCCATACAAAAGTTAGGTTGAAAATTACTAAAAGTGGGTTAACTCACTAACGAAAAACGTTAGAAACACTAAACTTCACAAAAGAAATGGCAGATGAAAGCTGCACTCAGATTTTTTTACAAAATGGAAAATGGGCGTGGCGTCGCCCACTTATGGGTCAAAAACCATATCTCAGGAACTACTTGACCGATTTCAATCAAACTTGGTTTGTGATAGTTTCCTTACATCCCAATGATATGTTGTGAAAATAGGCCAAATCGCCTCACAACCACGCCTACTTCCTATATACCAGAACTTTGAAGACGATCTGAATCCTTTACTTTACAATATATAAAGTAAGCACTAGTGAAGATATCGGTGCAGAACTTTGCACAAATACTATGTTAATAGTGTGGCAGCCCAATTCTAAAAATCACCGAAATCGGACCATAGGTTTTTAAGGCCCCATATATCGAACACGAGGACCTCGGTGCTTCTAACCTAATATTATGGTTTCCAACTTTCAATGGACTTTATACAATATATATGAGGAATATGTGGGTCAAATTGTGTATTATATAATATAAATAAAGTTAAATAAATAAATTGCGAGAGTATAAAATGTTCGGTTACACCCGAACTTAGCCCTTCCCTACTTGTTCGTATATAAATATATAATATATACTCATTTACAGATAACTATCGGTAAATTTAGTAAGTTTTAAGGTAATAATATACAACTAACAAGCTTTTAACAAGCATACAATTAAGCCGAGCAAAAAAGCTCATAATTATATCGACAGTACGCCTACAACCAAAGAAAAAACCATTAACATTAATGGTATACGACGGTAACTATGGACAACCGACAGGTATACGACCATTTCAACAACAACAATAATTGAAAAATATTTATTTAACAAATACCAAAGTGAGGTTGGTGATTAAAAATGAAATATAACCATGTATAATCATAGCAAAAAGCATTTTAATGGCAACACTGGTAAAACCTATAAAAACTCAAATAATCGATAACACTATAAAACTTAAACAAAAACTAAAATTAAACCACACAGCTTAATTGTACACATAAATTTCCACAGGGCAAGTTAGCCTTAACCCATTTTTATTTGCAAAACTTTGCGCACGTCATCAGCACTTGGTGAATGGCAATGGCAACATTAGTGAGTGGTGGTGCTTATCAACACAACAATTGCAACAAATAACATTAACATGCAATGCGAGCAACTGTAAATATGCCAAGCAACGCAAAAAGGCACGTCAACACAGGTTTTTTGACGCGCTCAATAACTGTAGGTCTCACTGTCTGTAGTTCTCTTCGACTGTAGGTCTCACTTTCTATATGTCACACAGTCTATATGTCTCTCCAACTATATGTACCACCGCCTGTCTACACGTTTATTCCAACCGTCAGCTTATTCGCATGCATACACCACGCAGCAGTGTGTGCGTACGCCCTGGCGTATACGTGATACAAATTATTTAACAAATTATTACTTAAGCGCGTGCAAGTTGAGCAGCCAGGCAACCAAGTGCGTCGGAGCATTCAAGCAACCCCCCTAACAACTGTATAAATTACCAACTAAAATGGCACAGAGCTCCGCTGACGATCGAGCAAGTCATTTAGAGGGCGCCAAACGGTGCACAGGTGCACGCACGCTCTGTCAGATAAAGCTGCTTAGCACAGCAGTTAAGTAAACGCAGCGACCGCAATTAATAAATCCTAAGTTGGCGGTGTGGTTTTATAGTAATTAGATGTGGCGTTTACTTGAAAAAATTTTGGAAAATATATCATGTGCTGTGAACCTGACGAAATATGAGAATTTCAGTTAGAAAAGAGCGAAATTTTTGAAATGGCAAGGAGGAAAGACTACTCTCGAGTGCAGCTGCCCTTAATAACGGTTGTTTTTTTAGGCATGCGGTTTTCAAGAAAATATAAAATGCATGTAATTTAATATTACGGCCAAGTATTAAGGCTTTTTGTAAAAAAAAGGGTTTGCCATTATGTCTTAAAAATTATTCCGAACAATTAACCGCCGCGGCTGTCTTGAATAAATTGCCGAAGTCCAATTTTCGTGCCGTTTTTGCAGCAACTGGGGCCGTATGGCAGCAATAAATGCTGTTCCGGATTTAGTCCAATCATTGTGAAATGGCAAACCAAACTGAGTATGAATCAAGCAACACCTATCTAAAATACGAACTACGAAAAAAAGTATTGGCTCATTGAAACAACACGTCCAAAAATTAACTTTTTTGTAGGTTCAATAGATGGCCTAATGTATTTTCACAAAATAAGAAATTTTTATTACTGAAACGGGAATTGGAAGTAGATATTTAGTTCAGTGCTTTACAAACATCTAATTCAACACACTAACTAGAGCTCTATATTAGGAAACCCCAAGAGCTAGATAAGAAGCTGTAATTTACTGGGTATTTGAGTAAAGTGCTATTCGAAACAATACTAGCTTAGCAAATATACTAGGTTAGCGAAAGAAACATACTACACAATACCTTCCACAAGCTTTCACAACTAGTTTTTGTGCTGTATAAGAGCAGGAATAATTTCCGAGTAATTGGCTCTCTATATATCCCTCTCTTTCTCTTGTAATACTTTTCCATGTTATAGAAAGAAGAATCTGTAAGATAATATATGAAAGAACGTGATTTTCAGATAGCATTTCCTAGAGCTGGAAACCAAACCATGGCCTTCCACTCCAATCGGACCTTTGAATAGAACGGACCGGTATAATCCTCTAGCCAAAGAAGTTCAACTCGATCAAGTACCTCTCAAAATTCTTTTAGAAACTTTTTTTGTGGCTATAACAACAATAATGACCTACAAAACAATCGGATATAGCAAACGAAAGAAGTTTATTGTCAGCTTCAACTCAGCCTTGCAATACATACAATACAACAACTTAGCTTGCGAACGAGTCAATAGGTGAAACTTAAAGCTCTAAAAGCGGTGCATACAAGGTGTGTACGGGAACTTTGTTTTTTTTTCAAAAAAATGTTTATTCATTCGTCTTCAGGACTTCAAGAACAAGCAACGAAGTGTGATCGATAAGTTCATAAAACACGTCTAACCTTATAGCCTTTTCACACAAGAGCTAATTGATCAATTAACCGGCCTTCGCTCGAAAAAAGCTGATTAAGATCGATTTACCATACAAAATAAAAATCTACATTAATTTTTAATTGAATTTTAACCGACTTGAAAGAGAAATGCAACTCTGCGACAAAAGTTAATATTACATATAGCAGACAATTTTTCGTACTTTAAGAGTATATCAACATAATAAAATTTGGATTATTGGACTCTCCACACCCTTTAAATTTTAAATTTTACAATTCTTGTTATTTTTTGAACACACCTCTTATATCGTTTTGAGAAATATTATTCGGAGAGTATATAATGCATGATATTTCAAACTGGCAAACGAAATGCATCAGTGAGTTTCCAGATAAGATAATAAGCCCGCCAATTTCAAATATCGTCTATCATACGGTTCAGGGTTAGCAATCTGAACTTTGAGGTTATGTAAAGTTTCATCTACAGCCATCTACTTTAAAATGGCGTAAACCATGCAAAGAGTATTAGTGTCGATAATCGAGTATATGTACCTAAATTCATGAGAATCTTCATAAAGAAAGTCCATTGTTCGAGAGAAAAGAACCTCGATGAGACCTCTCAACTATATAGTCCCCGAGTGTACTTTTCGGTTAGAAATTATTTTACAGTTAGATATTTTTATGATCTATGTCTGATTGCTGACCACCCATCAGATCCATTATATTACACCAGTTTAGCTGCTGTAATTCAACCTAAATATATCACGTTACCATGAAAAAAGTTTTCGAACATCCCTATCTGCCTATCATCCATAACAAAAGGTAACATTTTTACAAAAATTCAAAAATAAAAGATATTTTTAAATATAGCTTACCATATACTAAATTAAAATACCAACAAAATTACAACCTGAAATGTAAATATTTTATTTAAAGAAAAACTTTTTAACTGTCCATTGGTGCATTATCAGTTGTTGTTGCTTTCAACAAAAGTTTTCTCAGCTGTCATTTAAGCGGATTACCTGTGGTGTTTTCCCATTAATTTATCTGCCACATGCACACACATTTGAACATGCATACAAACAAACACCTGCCACGAAAAGTGCTTAATGCATTTATGTGTAGATTTATGTAAAATATACACACTCACATAGTTGATTTTCGGCATCAAGGCCAGAATTAAATAAGTTTTTGAGTACACACCTCAACTGCTGTGCCTTCTACATGTTTTTACGAGGGCAGTTAGATAAGGGCGTAAGGAAATATGATTGAAATTAACGACAGATGAAAAAGGCGAATTTCGTGGTGTTCAAAATAGAGTCCATCTCTAATCTAAGAGATCAAGTAGACTTCTCATTATTTGCACTAGGAAAGCTCTGGTCTCTTATCTTTCATTTTTAACTCTACACCCGTATGCTAACACTATTTCATGAACAAAAAATTATAAAAACCAAAATTCATTAACTTCACCATCCACCCTCGTATTGCCCTAATAAACCTTATCATTAGTCGACCTGACCTTTACTTCATCTTCTTTATGTGTTTGCCAGCGTACTTTTCCTCATGCTACTCTAACATCAACCGTACTTATTACGTACATTCCCACGTAGTATATATTGCTAATCTCTTGTCAGTTTCGGCTTGGGATTAAAATAAATGCAAATGTGCACTTTATGACTTTCACGATAAGCTGTAAATTTTATTCTAAAAATATTTGTATATTGAGTTTCGAAAAAATGTAAAACTAATGTATAACTTTTGTTTAAAAAAGTTGATAAGGATTATGTTCGGAACATGGAGTATGGTCTTCGTTATAACGCAATTTTGGTTAAGAGTGAGACATAAAGCTAATTTTGTACATTTTCAACTGTGCTAAGAGAGAGGGAGAGAGAGCAAACAAGTCGCTCAAATAGTTTGTATGATTTGAAATTTCATGTAAAATGGAGTGCTGTCACATATATATGTAAATTTTGGGGTTAGGCCTTCAGGTATGTGTACCGGTCTCTACCACAGTCATATATGTACCTATCGTAACTTGCAATATTATAAAGTTTGATTAATTATCTCTGGCTTTAGCCATATTTTGTTTTAAGGCTCTTTCAAGCATAAAAAAAACAGACAATGGATTGTTATATTTAGAATATTCTTCTTCTTCTTTGGCAAGCGTGAATCCCTGGGCCCAGAACAAGGAAACTTCCCCAGCAGAATGGATGTACAACTTGCCTCTATCCTGTGCGAAGTCACGCCAGTTGTACATCCATTCTACCATTGGATGCTTGGGCGCCCTTGCTTCCGTTGTCCACCTATGAGCCTCAAGTCAAAGGAGCTTTTCCCTAGAGCATCATTTTACATATGATCGACATGACCCAAGCGCGGTCGCTTGATTTTTATACGCTTAACTATAACCATGTCGCCGTAGAGCTCATACAGTTCATGGTTCTATCTGCTTCAGTACTCCTCGCTCACACGGACAGCTCCAAAGATCTTACGGAGAACAGTTCTTCAATGCTTCAAGCACTTTCTGCTCCCGGGTTGTCATCGTCCATGTTTCTGTGCGGTATAATAGGACGGGAATGAGGAGAGATCCGAGACTTTCGTGTTCCTTTCATTTGAATTACATTTTTAATTGGCGGGTCCAAAACCCAGCGACACAACCCCAACTGGGAAATTTGATAAGGTGTTTTAAATACTATGATCATATAATGTGGAGCTGTATCCCGAACTGAAGATTTCGAAGAAGCTGCCAATACTTAGTGCTCTTGATACAGAACGTTCCAAGAAAGCAAGCAATATTTCAAGGAAAATATTATTAATTGTTCACATTTCCAAATAACCTGAATATTCAATTCGTCGAAACATATGCTTCAGTTATCCGTAATTCCCTATCCTTGCCTATCCTATGTATATAGTATATCACATTTACATATTTCAAGAGCTGCTTGTGTTTGGTTTGGGGTCATCACGCTGTACAACATATTGTTTATGCAATGATTTAATGAGCTTATTTATTATTGACCATACACTCTTGTGGTTTAAGTTAATAACCGCATGCGGATGGTTTCTAAATTGCAGTTACTTGTTACTTCAATTTGTATGGAATATGTTATGCGTAAAGTTTACCGATGCGTAATATGCAAACCAATATATTGGTTTCATGAAGGTCAACTGTAGTTACTCAATATTATTAAACAATATTGAATATTGGTATACACTCAATAAATAATTTAAGGGAAATTGAAACTGGGAACTTAGATTTTCGGATTATTACATAAAATTTTGGTGTGAGCATTTTATATATTCCATATTAGAAAATTGGAAACAAATTATGTCCTGAAATTAGTCCCCCATGTCCATATACGAGGGCTGCTATATATATTTCTGGCCTCGACAACACTAAATGTTGTCAGGTGCAATGGAAATATTGGAAAGTTTGACATTTTTTAGCATAACATCACTCAGAACGTTTTGTCAATATTTTAATTTACCCTTTGATTATTAAGTGACATCTTGTAATAGTAAGAAACTTAAGCAAAGACAACGTTCTGAGCAAACTAACCATTAGAAAAAAAACTTAACAAAATTTGTATTTTTTAAAAAAGCTACACTAACTATGTTTGTGTGCTATTTTATTTTTTTTTTTGGTATCTTATAAGTGTTATCAACAAGTATCATAAATTTGTACACAATATTTAAATTAAATTTAATAAGACTCATCTATCAGTCATCTATCACAAATCAGCAAGCAACGAGTCAAGCTTTTAACCACTGCACTGATAAGAAATAACAACAAGTAACGTTTGAAAGAAACGTTAAATGCTTGCCTAAGAGTCAAAATTTAAGCATAAATTGCAGAGAATAGAGATAGAGGAAAAAAACATTAAAAAATGGATTAAATTTCAGTTTTTTCGACATATTGGCTATAAGGACACAAAAAACATTGATTTTGGGGTTTACAGTCATCTAAGATCTTAAAAACGGACTTATTCTGAGAAACTTTGCCAAAGAAAGTTTACCAAAAAAGTCAACATTAAAAAAGTTAGAGACGGAAGAAAAATGTGCCTTTCTCTTACAATGGGCCACTTTGATGAAAAACTTCAACAAAAATTTTTGTATGAAACCATGATTGTAACTCAAAAAAGTAATGATGCAGTTCGATTCGTAGTACCCGCTCAATGTATTATTTCCGAAGCATAAATAAGATCGTGCCTATTTTATTTTGTATCCAAGGTTCTTTTGAGGTACGAACGTTTCGAAGACTTTGAGATTGTTTTAGTATGTTCTAAACTTGTCTCTATCCCTACTGTTTTATCTTGAGCTAACATTTCTAGACTTATTTCAATAAATATAATCATTTAGAACCTTAAGAATAGCACCTCAGCCCTAGACCAAAATTCTTCCATCTTCGACCACAATAAACTGAATTCTTGTATTGGAACTGTTGAATGAATTATTCAAACGAGAGGGATATATCGTAAGATATCGTATATGTATATGTTGAGTGGTAGAATGACAGACAACTTAATTGTTCTCCTTATGCTTTCTTTCAGTTTATAAATCCTTCCTTATTTCAGGATAATAGAAGATATAATAATCACAACTACATTAATAAACCTATAGCTTCAATTCCCTCTCCCGGCTTTGTTAACCACGATATGGGATCACTTAAGAGTTGTCTCTAAATTATTTCAAAAGCATTTCTTCAATTTACTTTCCTCTCACACCAAAAAAGTAAAAATAAAATAATTTTCAAATTACACAATTCGATAAGTACGAACATTCGCTATACATACTCGTATGCAACCTGTCTTCAATTCTATGTGTTTATTTACGTTGTGTGATGTGTATTTTTGGCACACTTTTCGACTTTTTAAAGATCATTAACATTTAATTTTACCACAATTCTAAACTAATCAGCAGTGAAGTACAGACAAACACCCGCCGCTCGGCCGCTTTGAACATCGTCGTCAGCATCGTTTGGCATTTCGTTTGTGCGTTTGCCCATAGACGCACGCCTCATTAACGCCACCAAATGGTTGGCACACAAAGGCACACATGAAAGTGCGCTGAGGAATGTTAAATGTAAATAAATTCGATAATTTTTGTGGTTGGTAATGTGTTTTAAAATGATTTCTAATTAAATTGATTTAAATTCTTTTATTTTGTGTGTAATTTTTTGTTATTTCATGTGGGTTTCTTAATAGTGTTGTATTTAATTCAATTTCAGTTAATGTATAATATATATAGCCTTGAACTTGAGGAACCAAAATATTAATGAAGTAGGTGCCCCATTTGGCCATAATGGAAACCTTTAAAATGCTATAACCAAGTCAAAAATAAAGCTATAAAAGTAAGATTTTGTACAAAGAATAAATTATTTTCGAGGAGTGGGCGTGGATCGACCCCAAAATTGGACACATTTCCCTTTAGCATCCAATTATACACCATGGAATCGGATAATAATCACGCCCACCTCCATACAAAGGTTATGCTGAAAACTTTTAAAAGTGCGTTAACTCACTAACGAAACACACCAGAAACCCTAAATTCTATGGTAAAAATCGTAACGAAAAGCTTCACTCAGATGTTTATAAAAACTGGAAAATGGGCGTGAGGTCACCTTTTAGTCGAAAACCATATCTCAGGAACTACTCGACCGATTTCAATGAAATTTGATACCCAATATTTTCTTGACACTCTGAATTCACCGATGAAAACTCAGCGAAATCGTTTAAGAACCACGCCTACTTCCCATATAACACAATTTTGAATTCCATCTAATCGTTCACCTTGCAACATATATACTTCAAGAACCAACGAAGATATCGGCACAAATTTTTACAAAATCAGTCACATACAAATCGATTAAATCGGAATATACATTTTCAAGGCCCTGGATATCGAACTTGAAGACCTCTGTGTCAATAGATAATTTTTTACCGAAAATAACGGCAAATATCTAAGATATTTTAAAGAAATTCAGAGAGGATATTTTCCTTATAATAGTGTATAAGGTTTCTGTGTGTATAATAGTTTCTGTGACAAAAATAGGTGAAATCGGGTAATTAGGGTAATAAGTTCTCCTAGCTCCCATATGCCTAATTGGGGTTTCCTTATATTAGGGTTTTCATAGTTCGATTTGGCTTTATACCGCATATATGGGTTAATTCTTGGCAAAATTAAGTGAGCGTAAAATTTTGGGTATAATTTATTGTGAGTGAAATCGGTTCATGAGTTATCTCAGCCCTCACATATAATTTTAGTGGTAAGATAGTGGTTTATGCCGATATGTGGGCCAAATTGTGTGTTTTCTTAATAATATTAAATTAATAAATTGAGAGAGTATAAATTATTCGGTTCCACCCGAACTTAGCCCTTCCCATCTTGATAATGGAAGGACTTCCATTTTTTGAAAATGTATATAAAAAATATTTCAAAAACTGAAATTTATCTTCTCTTTAATATCTTTCATTTATTCACCATTTAATGTCTTTTTTTGCCTCATTCTCGCTCAATTCGCACCATTGTGCCAATTTGCAGCTTTGCATATTAACCGCAATTCATTTTTGCAGAACAACATTTTGCCAAATTATGCGTTAAGCAGGGCAATGCGCTCCACTTTACTTGGCGAGAAAGTGAAGAAGAACAAGCACTTATATTTAAAATAGTATTATATTTGGTCCAAAACGAATTGTCCCAAAAGTCAAGTGACCTTCTTGGCACTTGGTTATGCATTGGCCAAGCTTATGAGGTTTTTGTGTTAAGTGTTTTATTATGGGTTTTCAAAAAGGCGTTCACAAAAAAAGAAATTAATTACGCTGGTCGTATGGCATTATTACTGATTTACGGTGGTGATAGACTTTGAGCAACAAATCGGTTAAATTGACATGTATTATATATGAGGAAAATTGAAAGAAATGTATTGAAGTCCTGGCAAAGGAGAGAGAACATGTGAACCATGTGAGCCATTTTTTTTTCAACTAAATATTCTTGAGAAGTATAAGGCTACCTATAGCTATAACAAATATTAAATATTGAAAAGGTTAATATAGAAAATTCATTACATTTTACATCATAAATTGGGATAATAATTTCTTCATATAAATGTTAAAGAAGTCATTGACTTATCTTCATACTATGTTTGTCTTCATATCTTATATTTATATTTAAATTCTACGCCACTTAATATTATTTTCATTCCAAATTTTATTGCTGCTACTTATCCCATCGGCTTAACACACCCACACATATTCAAAAGTAAATACCCAAACCCAATAAACGTTCACTTACTCTCATCCCTCACTTCGATAGCTTATCTTAATATTCGGCAAATTACTCTTGATTTCTCAGTGGTATAGAAAATTTTTGAAGCAATCAATCAAGTTAATAAATGAATTGCTGTTTTCATATAAAAATATATTCACATATATATACAAATATTTATATGTAACGCCACTAAAGCGTGGCTAATTTGTGGCAGCCTGTGCAGCGCACGTGGCGTATACGTAACTTTTAGTTGGCGTTCATACACAAGTTTTTCATTTCTTATATAATGAAAGAGATTTCTGCTAAGATTACAAGTGTTCATGGAAAATGCAGTGAGTTGCTATTTAATTTCAGTAATTTAATTAGTAAGCCAATGTGATTAACTGATTATCACGCTTATCATGATTTATAAGTGATGTAATTAATAACTGGAAAGTGGATATGGGGCATCAAATACAATTTCTTGAGACAAATTTAATAAATTATTTTGCTTAAAATTTTCCTTTTATGCATGGAACAAAAACCAAAATATTTATAAGAAATATTTTATTTTTTTTTTTTTTTAATTTTTTATAATTTTTTATCTCATTTCTACTTTTCATGTTATCTCTTTTCAGATGACTTCAGCTCTTTTCTTTAATTTTTTTTTTCAATTGTCTTCAGCTCTTTTCTTTTTAATTGACCTTCGTACTCACTATAATTACACAATTAAATTTCTATTACAGAATTTTCTGACCTTTTGACCTTTACGTTAATTGTTAACTGACAGTAAAAGTATGGTTAAAAAATCGAACAAATAACAACAAAAATTTGTAAATAGAAATTGCGATGGTTATGTGTGCCACAGTTGATCCCCAAACAATTAAGTTGCCAACTGGTTTGGGTCGCTTGGATAGATATTATCGCCAGAAAAATCTCAACACAAGCCAAAAGCTATGCCCGAGAGTGAAATGGGAAGAAAATAAATGTAGAAAAAAGCAATAAAAATATTGTAACATAGTAGCTAAAATTGTGATAATTTTTTTTTTTGTTTTACAGATAAAATAGATTAATACTAAGTCTCAATTAACGGATATTAAAAGAGTGATTTTATAACGCCATCTTATGTTTTATTACATAATATAAAAAAGATCAGTTTACGTTACATATCTTATGTTATGTTATGTTACGTTGTGTTAAGTTAACTTATATGACGTAATGTCACCTTATACTGTTTTATGGAATGAATATCAAGTTGCGTTAAGTAAAGTTATGTAACGTTATGTTATGTGTTATGTGTTATATTTTATGAAATATAAAAAGTTACGTTACGTAAAGTTATAGTATGTTATGTTGCATTATGTTAATTATATTAAGTTACGCTACGTTAAGTTATATTATGTAATGACATCGTATGTTATATTTCATAAAATATAAAAAGTTACGTTACGTAAGGTGATGTAACGTTATGTTATGCTGCTTTCAGTTATGTTACGTTAAGTTATGATATGTTATATTACGTTATGTTATGTCATGTTAAGTTATGGTATATTATGTTATGTTATATATTAATATATATTTTTCTTCATTAATATATGGGCATTTCCGCCATGTCGAACGTGACAATCGTACACTTTTCAACTAAAAACAAGTAAGGAAGGGCTTTTATAAAGATAACACAAGTCGACCCTTTTTTTGTTATAAAGTTCAATAGAATAACGAAAATCATCATAAATGGTATATGGGGACTGAGGTAATTCCTAAACCGATTTCACTCGTTTTCACCACAAAGATACAATGTATCGAAGACTATACGCTCACTTAATTTAATATTACTTATAATTAGGTATATGGGATCTGGGGGAAGTTA
The DNA here is from genome assembly GCF_028554725.1 of Zeugodacus cucurbitae. Lineage (NCBI taxonomy): Eukaryota > Metazoa > Arthropoda > Insecta > Diptera > Tephritidae > Zeugodacus > Zeugodacus cucurbitae. The sequence continues at coordinate 17,785,611 of NC_071669.1, forward strand.
TAACCAGATTTTTACCATTTCAGGTACAGAGAGAAACTGTTATAAGAAAAAAATTCAGAGGGAATGAATTACATTAAAATATCTGAGGAATTTACCTATATTTTCGGTGAAAAATTAACCTTAGGCACTGAGTTCTTCATGTTCGATATCAGGGGCCTTGAAAAGTCTTGGTCTGATTTTGACAATTTTTCCACAAGTGATGTCACAGTTCAAATACAGTATTTGTGTAAAGTTTTATTTCGCTAGCTTCATTGGTTCCTTATGAATACATTATAAAGTGAACGAATCAGATGGAATTCAAAATTGAGTTATATGGGAAGTAGACGTAGTTGTGAACCGATTTCGCCCATATTCCACCCCTTCCATCAGGGTGTCAAGAAAGTGTTATATACCGAATTTCATTGAAATCGGTCGAATAGTTCCTGAGATATGGTTTTTGACCCATAAGTGGGCGACGCCACGCCCATTTTCCATTTTGTAAAAAAATCTCAGTGCAGCTTCCTTCTGTCATTTCTTTTGTAAAATTTAGTGTTTCTGACGTTTTTCGTTAGTGAGTTAACCCACTTTTAGTAATTTTCAACCTAACCTTTGTATGGGAGGTGGGCGTGGTTATTATCCGATTTCTTTCTTTTTTGGACTGTATAAGGAAATGGCTAAAAGAAACGACTGCAGAAAGTTTGGCTTATATAGCCTTATTGGTTTGCGAGTTATATACAAAAAAACCTATTTGGAGGCGGGGTCACGCCCACTTTTCCAAAAAAATTACATCCAAATGTGCCCCTCCCTAATGTGATCCTATGTTCCGAATTTTATTTTCATAACTTTATTTATGACTTAGTTATGACACTGTATAGGTTTTCGGTTTCCGCCATTTTGTGGGCGTGGCAGTATACCGATTTTGTCCATTTTCGATAGCAATCTCCTCAGGGTGCCAAGGAACATGTGTTCCAAGTTTCATTAAGATATCTTAATTTTTACTCAAGTTATCGCTTGCACGGACAGACGGACGGACAGACATCCGGATTTCAAATCTACTCGTCATCCTGATCATTTATGTATATATAACCCCATATCTAACTCTTATAATTCTTGGTGACACAAACAACCGTTATGTGAACAAAACTATTATACTCTGTGCAACAGGTTGCGAGAGTATAAAAAATATGAACTAAAATGTTTTTTTTCTAATTTTGACAGTAGGATTTTTTAATGCCCTTCATTAGCTCTACATTTAGTGTTAAGGTTGATTTTGGAACGGTTTTCATTTTCAAAATAATTGCAAAAAAACCAAGGCATTCGCACGGGACAAAAAATGGATGTCGTTTTTGGGGACAACGATTCAAACGGCGATTTCAGCGAATTGTGAGGCAATATTAAAATGTTTTTGATTGTAAAATGTTGCGCATTGATGGCCTTTAAAGTTGGTATGAATTTCATCCAAAAATAATGTATAGTTTTTTTTTAATTAATTATTAATCACATTCGCACGGGACATTTTTTTCCATCATAATGTTTATGTTGATTTTGTTGTTATAATACAGAATTATTTAACAACAAGTCTAATAAAATGGCTTAAAAAAGTAGTAAATGTATTTATTTATTTATTTTAACTAATATCCAACGAGAAACACAACAAAAATTCTATAGTATTTAGTATTATGAATGTGAAATACAGTTTTTTTTTCAGAAAATGCTGTCTTCGGGTATAAAATTTTTTGGATTTCGTTATCTGCTAGACTTTTCTTTTGATAACTGCTCCCACTCCATCGACGGCTCCTTGCAAAAAAATTCTATTTTAATTATTATATAAAATCAACCAGGCTTGATAACATAAATTTGATTTAAAACTGAGAGCATTTAATTTTAGTTAAGAGATTTGTCAAGAAAATAATATGTCATGCATTAACTTGTCACTTTTAAAAGCAAACGATTTTCTACTGACAACCTTGTTAAAATGAGCACTCTTATTTTGATTTGTAAGCCTATAATTTTCGTCAAAATCTATTTAAATAGCTATTTCAGTGGAATTTAAAGTGCGGTTTTTGCTCATATGTAAATAATTAATGTAAATATATCTATTTACATACTTAAGTCAATTTTATAAGAAAAAAAATAATTTAAAATTTTTAAATTCCACACCTATGGTGTCGCACGTGACCAATTTTAAGTAGTTACCAAAACAACAAATCTTCTGATTTTTGAACAAGGTTTCTTTTATTTTAATTGTATAAAAATTTACTGTTTATACCCAAAATTTGGCGAGCTTGCTGCTTATATGTCGCACGGGACATTGAAATATAGGATAATAGAGAGCAAAAACTTAAAGTTCTTTGCAATCGCATGCTTTCTTATGCATTTTATTTTGCTCTTTGTACCGTTATAAAGGTTTTACACAAAGCAAAAAATTATACATGATATGTTTCTTTAACAATTTTGACGAAAAAACAAATGCAGTAGAAAAATCGAAATGAGAAAAGTAGCTCGTATTCGACTTGACTTTGGTATATCTTGTAATTGGTTATGAATTAATTTAAAATTAATTTAATATCAATAAATTTAAATATTTTAATATGAAAATATGGAAAAACTTTGTAATTCTAATAATGTTTAATATTTTGTCTGTGGTGGACCTTCTGGCGGAAATGGCCATATATATAATACATACGTAAAATCTTGAAAGTGAATAGAAAGACTTCAAAAATTCCTATCAGTAGATGCGTCAGGAACGGAGGAAGAGATTTTGATTAGTAGTGCCATGTTCAGATGAACATATTCACTTACTTGAAACTAATTTTTAACAAAAAAAAAATATATTTTTTTGCATTTTCATTATCAGCCACTACCACTTCTATAGTACCACCAAATAGAAACCCAAATTTGAGCACATTTCCATTGTTGCCATTTAATTTGGCATCATTTGCATTCGCCACTTTTTTGTGCAGCATTCGTTAGCGCCCCACTTTCCAATGTTCCGAATCGATTTTACCCCCGTTATTTTCATTTTTTTTTTTGCTTTTTTGCATATAATTTCTACTTGCACACATTTCGTGAATGTTGCCAACGGCTTTTGTGCTCACTCACACTGACTGCGTTCACTCGCTGCATTGTCTTTCTGCGTCGGCAGCTCAGCTGATTATGCATTCAATGCAATATGTGTTTGCTTCCGTGTTTGCTACTGCTTTTTATTTTCAAATTTTTTATGCGAAATTTCACTCTGATATTTGGACTTTTAGTCATTCGGCATTTTCATTTCAATTTTCTATTTTCAGTTTCGTACGGCTGCACTTCGCTTACGCAACTCCTAATGGCAGGCAATACTTTTTTTTGCTTTCAGTGTAATATAATGTGGTATATGTTTTTGTTTTTGTATAAATATACGTCTATATATCCATATATGAACATATGATTATCCTTTGCTATTGGTATTACTTGGCAAACTTTATTGTTATGGGATTTCAATCAAGCAAACAATATACCACAAACAATTATAATGGTAAATTTGGCAACGTGGCAGTAGCACGAAAGTCAAAATTTCAGGTTTTAGGAACAATACGTACACGACCTAAAATACACGTCATACAAGTATGAAGTACATAATCTCAAAAATAAATATATATAAAACCTCAAAAACAATCAAGTTAATGGTATATAAAGCGGTAGAATCTTACACTTTACATTATATTCCCCGGGGAATTGTTATGTTACAAATCAGAAAATACCGGATCAGAATTACGCTTACTTCCCATATAACACAATTTAAACTCTTTCTGATCCCTTCACTTTACTTTAAGGTGTGGCATATATCTTCAAAAAGATCTCGAAATCGGATCTTAACATTCCAGATACCAAAAATATGAAGACCCCAGTGCCAATAGCTTATTTTTAAAGAAAATATCGGACAATCTCTGATATCTTAATGAAATTCCAATCATAATAATAATAACAATAATCTTAAATAATATTTTCTTCACAATAAAACCTAACCCCCATATATAGAGCCAATATTGACATAGTAATGTGGCCAAAGGTCTGTAGTACCCAAAACTATTTACGACAATATTAGCGGCATAATATCAAAGAATAATATTAGTAGCTACAAATAATATTCCAAAAAAATAAAATCGATTTTATTTTACAATCCAAGGCGAAACGTAGGATTTAATACTAAACAGAAGAGTAAACGAGCAAAATATAAAAACGAAAAGCAAAGAGAATCTACAACAAGCTATTCTTGGTTGTAGTGAGAAACCAATATTTATTTGATAGCTGTGGTTATGGTTATGTTAAGGATTGATGGCATTAATCGAAAAAAAAACACTTTTTCTTGAGATTTTTTGAGTTCGTAAGCAATTTGAGTGATAAAGAGTTTTGATATTTTAAAAAATCTGAACTAAAAGCAAACTTGTATCTATAAAACCAAAAATGGGTTGATGAGTGTTGTCTGAATACTATTCAAGACGTAGACAACATTCCTACCGATCGTATTTAATGATGTTAGCAATGGAAATTTTTATGACAGAATTATTCCGAATTACATCCACATCCGCCATATTCTCCTGATCTGGCCCCTAGCTGATTTTTCCTATTCTCAGACCTTAAAATAATGGTCGGTGGAAAGAATTCGCCGGGACTGATGCCTAATTTGAATCAAACACCAAATTGTATCACAAAAATTCTATCGAAAGTTTAAATTTCGCTTTAATGGGTATATTGTTTCGATGGAAATAATGTTGAATAGCAAAATCGATGTTCCCAAGAAACATTTTTTTAAGATACGAAATATTTAGGTTTTTTAGATTTAACATGATCATAACGAAATACATATACTTGGCAATTTTGGGAAAAAATTGTTTAGGAAATGCAATCTAATTCAGTATTTGACCATTATATTTTATTTTATCTAAGGATTTAAGGATAGGATGACTTTCAGTGGTTGAAAAAGAGGGAATTTAATATAAGAAGAAAGAAAATATTGAAATTTGAAATTTTGACGGTCAAATTTTTACCATATATTGGCTCGAAAAAATAGTTATAATATTAATATAAATAAATCCTTCTTTCATTAGCTAGATAATGTTATTTCAAAGAGGTGTGAAAATTTGAATAAATTCGCTTTATATGTTTCTAGAAATCATATCCACCGACTTGGAAAACTTAGTTTAGAAATAAACGCGCTTAAAGTTTTAAATTAGAACTGACATCACTTAATGGGCGGAACTTCCAAAGGGTCTATTTCTTAAGATTTTAGTTAGAACAATTTGAAAATATTAGTGAAAATTTTGAACATATTGTACGACACAACGATAACAAGACAAAAACACAATCTTTCAAATTTTGAAATTTTAAAACTCACCTAACCACTTAAGCCAGTTGCTTGTTCTATTCGGTCTTCTCTCAAATTTGCCAAATTAATGCAGTTACAATATTAAACGATATTTTTTATGGAACATGTTAACTCTCTAAATTGTTCAAAGTTGTTACAAGATATTAAAGCTGTATTAAACATAATCAGCTGAATTTGGGGATATAATTATACCCTGAACAGACAGGGTATATTAAGTTTGTCACGATGTTTGTAACACCTAGAAGGAAGCGTCGGAGACCCTATAATGTATATACATATATAAATGATCAGTATGTTGAGCTGAGTCGATTTAGCCATGTCCGTTTGTCTGTATATATACGAACTAGTCCTTCAGTTTTTAAGATATCGTTTTGAAATTTTGCTGATGTTATTTTCTCTTCAAGAAGCTGCTCATTTGTCGGAGCTGCCTATATCGGACAACTATATCATATGGCTGCCATACAAACTGAACGATCGAAATCAAGGGCTTGTATGGGAACTTCCGAATTTTACTACATATCTTCACGAAATTTGGTGTGAGTTATTGTTCATAGAAATAATTTGATTTCCGAAAAAATTTTTCAGATCGCTCACTATAGCATAGAGCTGCCATACAAACCGAACGATCGGAATCAATGGCTTGTATGGAAAACTTCCGCATATTACTACATATCTTCACGAAAGTTCACGGCTAAAAAGAATGAGTAAAATGTTTTATTTTTTTTTACTTACTTTTTCTCACGTCTTTAGATTTGCTTAAACACATAGTTACTAAAAGAAATGCACCTGTGAAGGGTATATTAGCTTCGGTACAGCCGAAGTTAACGTTTTTTCTTGTTTTATTATCAAGTAGATAATCGTAAATAAAAACCAAATGCATATTTGAGCACTAAATTGAGTTATTTTTGGGACTATGATTATGTGATTATGTTTACGAAATTTATTCCATTACTTCTGGAGCACAGATACTTTGCTATACATTGTCAAATAGGCTATACTTTATACCCAAATTGTTTCTCATTAGACTTAATTGACACTGAAAAGATAGGTAGGAAATAGTTTTATTAATCCAATCAAGCACACTCGAATCGCGTGTGATAAAAGAAAAACAACAAAAAGATGTTTTCTCGTGAGAATGAGCAACATAATATACTATTACTACTTCTATATAACAACGTGTCTACAGCGGACAGCGGCGGCTAAGCATGAGGAAGCTGTTGACAGCGCATGGCGTGCTCGTGTGACTCGCTAATTTATACAAGGTGTCTTCATTTATTTATTTTTTTTTCGTGCCACTGTTTATATATAAATAAGAGGTGGAGGTGTGAGGAATGTGAGGAAAGCATAGCGCGACGCCGAAATTCCATTTCGAATTTGTTATTATATTATTTCACTGTAGATATGTATGCGAGAGAGTGTGTGTGTTTTGCTTTCACTTTTGATCAAATTGTATTTTTATACCATTTTTTATGTCACAAAAGTATAGTTTGTATGACAATAAATAAATTGTGGTGAATGTGCTGCATTGACCGCAGCGTCGAAGCGCTGAAACAAAAGCGTTGTGAAAAAGTGGCAACCACAAAATTGTACAATGCAGTTTTCAAATGCAATTTCACTGACTAAATTCATACAGACAAACAAACACATATACATATATATTTTTATACTCTCGCAACAAAGTTGCTAAGAGAGTATTAAATAACGGTTGTTTGTAACACCTAAAACTACAAGAGTTAGATATAGAGTTATATATACCAAAGTGATCAGGGTGAAGAGTGGAGTTCAAATTCGAATGTCTGTCCGTCCGTCTGTGCAAGCGATAACTTGACTAAAAATTAAGATATCCTAATGAAACTTGGTACACATGTTCCTTGGGGCCGTGAGAGGGTTGCTTTCGAAAATGGGCAATTGGAAATGGCGAAAACCAAAACATACTGTCATAACTAAGCTATAAATAAAGTTATTAAAGTAAAATTTGGAACAAATGATCACACTAGGAAAGGCCATAGTTGGATGTATTTTTTTTTGGGAAGTGGGCGTAGCCCCGCCCCCAAATAGGTTATTTGTATATATCTCACAAACCACTAAGGCTATATAAACTAAACTTTCTGCAGTTAGTTCCCTTACGTACCCCACCATACACCAAGAAAATAGTTGAAATCGGATAATAACCACGCCCACCTCCCATACAAAGTTAGGTTGAAAATTACTAAAAGTGAGTTAAGTCACTAACGAAAAATGTCAGAAACACTAAATTTTACAGAAGAAATAGCTGAAAGAAGCTGCACTCAGATTTTTTTACAAAATGGAAAATGGGCGTGGCATCGCCCACTTATGGGTCAAAATCAAAATCTCAGGAAATACTTGACAGATTTCAATGAAATTCGGTATATAATATTTTCTTGACACCCCGATGACACGTGTGGAAAATGGATGAAATCCGTTCACAACAACGACCACTTTCCATATAACTCAATTTTGAATTCCATCTGATTCGCTCACTTTATAAGATGTACATAAGGAACCAATGAAGATAGCGAAATGAAACTTTACACAAATACTGTATATGATCTGTGACATCATATACTTAATATTAGGGGTTTCAAACTTTCAATGGACTTTATACTATATATGCATATGCCGAATATGTGAGTCAAATTGTGTGTTATCTTAATAAAAATATAGCAATAAATTGCGAGAGTATAAAATGTTCGGTTGCACCCAAACTTAGCCTTTCCTTACTTGTTTTCATATATATATTAGTTAGAGGCATGTACTACAATTAAACGAAGAGCCAAAGTGCGCATTCATGTTGACACATTTTAGCTTGACTCAACACAAATTTCAAATAATATAGTATACAATAGTATAAATTGTTATTTGTGTGTGTAGTCAGGTGAAAATTTTCATTTCATTTTTGTTAGGAATTTGTTTTTCACATATTTTATTTTCTTTTATTTCTGTTCTATTTGTTCTATTTTTAAATTCTTTTTATTCAAATTTTGTTTTTGCACTAGTATTTTTATCATATCCTAATAAATTTAATTACTTTTTGTAGATTTCGCTATTTAATACATTTATGCTTATAAATTTTAAGCCCCTGCAGCTTTGAGGGGCTTTTGTGTGACATATTTGAAAATATATACCACATTTCTGTGCTAATTTGACACTTGAGCATTTGAAAAGGTTATAAATATAAATATTTTTTATTGTTTTCTATACTATGATAGAATTTTAATTAACCAGTGGTGGAATTGTGAAGAAAAATTATAAATTTTTATTTTTTTTTATAAATGTTTTTCATTCATTATATTCCTTTAAAATATTAGCATGTTCACAGCTTGATTCCTCTTAATGAGTGAGAAAAATAATATTTCATATACATATTTCTTTATATATAAAGATTAATTTATTTTTTAGAAAAATCTGAAAAATTTTATGTGCCAGACAGTCAGCTTAAAAAATAATTATTTATTATTCTTCTTGTTTTATATTTATTTTTTGAAAATGGATTGAAAAAAATTCTTGAAATCTGACTCATTAATGCTTAGTGGTTTGGTATATATATGTTGATAATTTTTGATATTATAAGCTTAATGATGAGAAAACACGATGGCACAATTTTACTTTGGATATAATAAAATGAATGCTCTAAATAGTGACTTATACAGTGAAACTTCTCTAACTTGAATCACCATAATCCACAGAAAAACTTCGAGTTAGAGAGACTTTGAGTTATAGAAATTTTCATTAAAATATAAATTTTTCAAAAAGCTGGAAAATATAGATTTATACACAGTTTTAATTACTTATATCGCCTAGAGTTTTATATTCATACGTTAAATTCATGTATTCTGCAATTTTTTTTTTGTCTTCGGACGTCTGAAACCATGCCTGTTTTACATGATTTATGCAATCCATAAGTGTAATATCATATTTTTTGTTCGCCTCCATACGATATAGAGAAACTGCCTTCTATTGCCACTACGAAAATTAGTTTCTAAACGCTATTGCCAACTCAAAAGTTCAAGTTATGGAGATCTTCGAGTTATAGAATTCGAGTTATGGAAGTTCCACTGTATTTATATTTTTTATGGTATAGAAATCCCTCGAAAAAATCAGCTATAAAAGTTCATATGTATGAAAAATTACCATACAAAGCAATCACTTTATTGGGACGAAAATTTGGTGACAGAATCATATCGAGAATAATAACTGTCAATTGGACACATAGGTCATGTTATTGACGTTGTTTTGACCACTTGCGATTGTTAATATGCTGATAAACCAGCACAGCTAGAGCTGTTGGAAATTTGCTTTCGAATATTAATATATGAGATAAGGTTTGCTATACTCGAGGAATTGACAGCCTGGTCTTCATAATGTAAAATGTCAACTAATTTTGATAACTGATAAAAACAAACTATTACAAATTTCAAGAAACTTTCATTTAAAATAGAAGATAAACACATCCAAATAAAATGCTTTTGAACGGAAAGTGCATGTACGTATCGAGATTTAAGGAAATTAACTTAAACAAGCAAAGTATGGAATAATATAAATCCAGAAAAGCTGAATGGAGATAACGATTGTTTCCAAGAATTTCATGATAATTTATTTTAATAATCCAGTAATAATATCATATTTTGATTTAAGGGGTTAGGTGGGTCACAAAATTGAAAAAAAATAAATTAATAAATTTGTCAGTACGAATGTAAAACTTCAAACGCATTTATCTCAAAACCCTATTCTTAAATCGGTGGACACGATTTCTCGAAAAGTGATGAAGCGATTTCGTTCAAATTTTGCACACATTTCCGAAATAACATTATCTAGTTATTGATATTATAATTTTTTTTATTACAACTATTTTTTTTAACAAAATTTAATTTACAAAAAAAATAGTTCTTTTGTTCAAAGTCTGTCAAAAATTCGAATTGCTTCATTCTTTAACTAGATTTATCCATGTCCTATCGAAATATTTATGGTTTATTAATTTTAGATGAAGCAGTAATAAGTTACCTGTTCACGGCGTGAGTGAAGAGTGGGACGCAAAGAAGACAAAGGGACGTGAGGTATCAACACCTGAGTTTTCAGAATTTTTATATAAAAATTTTAGAAAATTCGGTTTAAATTGTTTCTTTGATATGCAAAAAAAAATATTTAAAAAAACTAAATTTTTAGTCAATAAAGAAAAAAATTCGATTACGAGAAAAGACAGATAAATATTTACTATATAGTTCCACCCCTATTATTAGCACGAGATATGATAAAATAAGAAGTGAAAACTAAATTGGACGTTAGTATTACCAATACATTCCACGAATATTTATTTAGGGAGCATGTATAAAGTAATCGTATCAAATATTCCTAAACTATTAAAAATTGTTAGGAAATACAATTCAGTTCTACGATACGAGAATTAATGGTACAAAAAGTGATTCTTACATAATACGGTGCTTCAAACAGGAAAGATCTCTCTCTGCTTTATAAAAGCCTAAAAGTGGTTGAAAGTTCCTTTGTTAATTCCCCTTTCACTAAATTTGACAAATAAGCCATCTCAATAGGTCTGGTAGTAGACGAAAACTAAAGGAAATATTGTCTCTATAAGCGCCACTATTGACCCCAATAACTTCAAATTTGAGTACTCTTTCGTTGTTTTAAAATAAGCTGGAACATCAGAAACAATGACAACCTTGAAACATGAAACCTTTAATACCGACTTACTAACGTCAATTTATTTTGCGATCTCTTTTGACGATTGAAAGTAGAACTAAAATCTCTTTTCATGTTTCTGAAGAATATCCGAAGATGAGAATATCCGATCGATATGTATCGATTTTTGGGTTATTTCAGAGAAATATTCTGCGAAATATTAATGGACCTGGGGTGGTTGATGACTATGGATGTCACATACTATGAACTGAGAAATAAATGTATTGAAATCTATTTTAAATTGCACAAAACAAAAACAGTTTCATTAAAGGGAAGTAGTTTTGTACTTTCGTAAACAATGAATTTACACGCTAAGACTAAAGTCAGAAAAAAAAGAATATTGCACTATTTAAAGCCACAACTGCTAAAATATTCACGTTAAATATGAGCAAAAAATCAATAAAGCCTCCATTCCCCAACAACGCATAAAAATATTGAAATGTCACAGTAAAAGTTAGAATCATATGTTCAGAATCTCTGATGCCATCATGGAGCCATGGCTTATTCATAAACACAACACGTTATGCGAAACTGGGCTAACACAAAAGTGAGTGGGAAAAAGTGAAAAAACCAAACGAGGCAAGCAGGGTTGTAAAAACGAAAGCATGATACTATGTAAGCGTATAACGGCATGCATGCCATTAGAAAACAAAATGACGCCGTCATCTCGCCTAACAGTTTGCAATTTCACTTTGAATTTGAATTTTGCTGACTGTCGTTTTGGTGAAGTTTTTTCGCCAATTTTTTATGTTCATAATTTTTTTACCGTTGTTTGAGCTATTGTTTTGCAACTCTGAATCTCAAGGCGCTGGATTTTAGCACTCCTCTGTATTTTGTGACAAATTCTTTGTGATTTTTACAGTTATTTTTTAAACTACCACGTTACTTACACTCTTACTCTCTCTTTGATGGCAATTTTTTTTTTAATTCTTATATTTTTACATATTTCTGCCTTGAAAGTTAAAAGTGTTTGAGGAAGTGTGACAAGCATCACTTCATCTCTCTCTTCTTTTGCCTCTGAGCATCCCATGCAGTTTTATCCAAAATGGTTTTTGCTCATTTGCTATTCCGCTCACACTATCAAGTGGAAAATCGATTTTACTTTTTGGTTGCTGCCAATTTTCTTTTGTTTTTTTTTTTTCTTTTCTTAAATTGTTATTCTCGTCTTTAACCTTGTTTTATGGCGGTGAGTAAATGATTTGACGCTATTTGCATAAATTACATTTACCGAGCTTCAAAAAAATGGCATTTATGCTATGCGTGTATCTCTAACGAAATTGTGAAAAGTCGAGATTTTATTTTATTACCGAAATTAGATTTACATTTTCGAAATTGCAGAAGCGATTAAAAAGTTGGCAATTTAGGCGCAAAATGGGAATTTTCGCATGAGCGGTAAAACAAGCTGTGATTGGAATACAAAATGCATACTAAATTTTATTAAAAAGTAGCAAAAATATATTTAGACTAGTATAGGTATCGCCCACGTAATAATTGGATCTTAACACAACTGATTAAAGAGCTGAGAAATCTCTTCAAAATGAATTACTATAATGCCCTTTATGCCGCTTTTATACGAACAGTGGGCGAAACTATTACATGGAATATTACTGTGATGAGAAGGGACTTCGTTAAAACTCTGAAAGGTATACATATCTGAGAGTGATTCTGTAACTGAAACCAAAGAAATTCAATCTTTACAGTTGTGAACGACTCTGAGTATGGAACAATGCCAAAAAAAATTATATGCTACCCCATTTTTAATACCTACATATATGATACTTCGTCAACTAGAATATAAAGTGTGGTCCTTTTCGAGGTTTCCTAATTCGAAAGAACATTCTTTGGCAGTTATTTTTAAAGATTTCAAATGTTGGCCGTGTCTACATCTCAGTTGGTCCATCCTTTTTCGATGACTCGTTCGAGCATTTCGACTGGTAACTGGCTAATGACATGCAAGAGGTTTTGCTCCAAGGCCTGAATCGAAGCGAGGTTGTCCGCATAAAAAAGTATACCGGTGTGATATAACACGATCATGGTGGCCAAAGTGTTCTCTCAATAAATCCATTGATTGAAGCGATGTGTAGGAAGTGGCGTCGTCTTGTTGAAACAAAATGTCGCCGAGATCACGAGCTTCGATTTCAGCATCAAATAGTCGATTACCATATCGCGAATTGCCATTGACGGTTACGCTCTCACCGGTATCATATTTGAAGAAATATGAACCGATGATACCACCGGTCCATAAACCAAACCAAACCGTAGTTTTTTATGGATGAAAGGTCAGCTCTGGAATCTCTTTAGATAGCTCTACATCCCAAATATGGCAATTTTACTAGAATACAAAACGTCGTATCTTTTTGGAACTTTTCAGAAGCCCATCGAGCGAAGCGATGTCGATTGGGAACGTCGAGCGGGTTCATGATGAAATGCCAAACAATACTGAATGAAAACAACATGATAGCTTGACACGACTCAGGCGTGACCTGTCACAAAAAAGCTATTGAAAAAAGTATCTCTACTTGGATAGCCCAATATAGTGAACCAAAGTTCATCTTAAAACCGTCGCACACTCATGTGACGGGGATCTATTTGAAAGTGGATACATTTCTTTATATGTCTTTACTGTAAGAACTATATATTTCCTGCATGATATAGAAACGTAAAAGATGAAAGTACCCTCGAAGAAGAGGTTTGAGGTTTAGAGAGGGATATCGACCCTTTTCTAAAATAGTAGATGATTTCGACGACTAGAAAATATAATGATACCAAAGTTCATCCTAAATTAGACGTAGACTAATGTGATTGGGACCTCTTTGAAGGTCAATACATTTCTTTACATTCTATACTGTAAGAACTATATCTTTCCTGTTTTAAGGTATGATAAGTAAATGGGAATAATGAAAATATCTGAGGAGAAGAGGTTTAAAGAGATAGATATCAAGAATGCCTCTACTGAGCATAAAGACATTTATTTGAGGTTAAGTAGAACAAGAAGTGTAACTGGGAGATTTCATTACGATTTCTGCAACTTCTGCACATATTTTAAGATATTATATGTAAGAAATAAAATGCTTCTAGCCAGTATATTATTTATTGATTACCGTTAAGATTGAATTAGTAATCTTATGTATCTATTTCACTGAATTAAGGTATTTATCAAGAATTTTCCAGGCAATGACCTTAGCACTGCATTCAAGGTTTTTTTTTTTCAATTCTATTTTAAAATTAGATCATTATTAATTAGAATATTGAATAATAGTAATCATTCCAAAATAATCTTGGAAAGTGGATTATGAGAATGAAGTGAAAGTATACGAGTTATGTTAAAAAAAATAACGGTAATTTTCGTTTTCTTATTCTAAATTTTCTAATTCTAAATAACCTATGAAGGTACAATCTTCTACAAGAGTGTACAGCTGCTGGCATATGCCGATGATATTGATAGCATCGGAAGCAACAACCGCCCCGTTTATTCTGCTTTTTCCAGACTAGATAAAGGAGCGAAGCGTATGGGTCTGGTGGTGAATAAGACAAAATATCTTCTGTCATCAAACAAACAGTCAGCGCACTCGCGTCTTGGCTCCCATGTCACTGTTGACAGTTATACCTTTGAAGTAGTATATAGTTTCGTCTACTTGGGAACCAGCGTTAACAAAATCAACAATGTCAGCCCTGAAATCCAACGCAGAATCACTCTTGCCAACAGGTGTTACTTTGGACTGAGTAGGCAATTGCAAAGTAAAGTCCTCTCTTGACGAACACATATCAAACTCTACAAGTCGCTTATCATTCCCGTCCTGCTTTACGGTGCAGAAGCTTGGACAAGGACAACATCCGATGAGACGACTCTTGGGGTTTTCGAAAGAAAGGTTTTTCGTAAGATTTATGGTGCTCAGAACATTGGCAACGGCGAATACCGCAGACGATGGAACGATGAGCTGTACGATTTATACGACGAAATTGACATAGTTCAGCGAAAAAGACAGCGGCTACGCTGGCTAGGTCATGTTGTACGAATGGATGAAAACACTCCAGCCCTGAAAGTGTTCGATGCAGTACCCGCTGGAGGAAGCCGCGGAAGAGGACGACCTCCACTCGGGTGGAGAGACCAAGTGCAAAGTGACCTGGCTTCACTTGTGGCGCGCTCTGGTGGATTCGGCTATAATCGCTTAAAGTGGTTTCTAAGCCAAATATATATATTATATAAAACATGTAAAAAAGTTATATATATATATACAGTTGACATAATATAATATATATACAGTATGTCAACTAATTGATCACATACTTTTCAAAATACAACATATTTTGTTCTTTCGTTATTAAAATAAACTTTTGTGTAAAAAAGTTAAGTTCATTAAGTAGGCCTATAAAATGACAGTTAGTAAGTGCGGAATTACTGGAAATTGTTAAAAATGTAGAGAAAGCCATGTGATCAATTAGTTGACTTTGTTAAATAAAGAAGTATTGGTCGCCTTATTATTGCTCTGCTATTAATGTTTTTACTTTTATTCTGTAATTAATAGTGGTGGAATCGGTAGATTCAAGTTTTTAGTAAAATTTGGGTATTTCCTATTCTTCTTTTTTGTTATTTCTTTAAATTTGGCTTTACTATAGATAAAAACAACTAAATACAACAATAATGGAAAATATTAAAGGATTTATTGATTTAAACACAAAGCATAGAGAAACTGCAAGACTCGTTGGTGTTCCCGAGGGCGTGGTGTCAAAAATAAGACAATAAATGAGCCTTTTATACATAAAAACACTCCTGGACGAAAGCCAATTTTGTATGTGAGATTAGTAAGGCGTATTGTTAGCTTGATAAAGTTTAGTGTACATGAAAATGCGGGTCAAATCAGGTGTTATCTCTTCCATAGGGATGGAATAAATGTGAAAGATGGAGCTATCAAGAAGAAATTGCTGAAAAACGTATAGCACGGACGTATCGAAGTAAAAAAACACTATTGACAAATCGACACCGTAAATTGAGGCTCCAATTTGCAAAAAAATATAAAAACTATACCTAAAATGACTGAATGCGGGTCATATGGTCCGACGAAATAAAAATAAACCGCCTTGAAAAAATGGGCGCCAATGGATTTGGCGCAAACCTCGCGCACCTTTGACGAGCCGTATTGTTCAACTAACAGTGAAGTTTGGTGGGGATAATGTAGTGATGTGGGGGGCGTATGAGAATGGAGGGGGTAAAAGGGTGCTTAGGGGTTGCCTGGCGAACGGATAGTAACCAATATGTTCATATTCTTCAACAAGATTTGTACAGGAGTCTAGAAGTGTGTGGCATGAATGTGTCTTCCAGTAAGATAAAATCATCCGAAACACACTTCCCGTGTAGCTAAAGCTTGGCTTCATAACAATAACTTTGATGTACTCGACTAGCACCAATAGTCAGACCTCACTCGAATCGAATATGCTTGGGTTGAGGTCAGGCGTGCGATTTCTGATACGCCAGGTGAGTGTCAGAATCTTAACGATATATTGCGAAAGGCTCCAAATTCCTGGGAAAAAATTAGTGGGGATTTCTTCATAAAGGTGGTCAAGTCTATGTCTAAACAAATTGAGGTAGTAATCTAACTAAAAGAAGATCATATTAAATATCTAGTAAAAAAATCGTTAATGTCAACCAATTGATCAAATGTCCAGCGGAGCCATTTTCGAAAATTCTCGAAATTAAACATATGCTTGAAACAAGTAAGGAAGGGCTAAGTTCGGGTGTAACCGAACATTTTATACTCTCGCAATTTATTGATGTAATTTTATAAAGACAACACAATTCGACCCATATATTCGGCATAAAGTTCAATAGAATAACGAAAATCATCATAAATAGTATATGGGGACTGAGGTAATTCCTAAACCGATTTCACTCGTTTTCACCACCAAGATACAATGTATCGAAGACTATTCGATCACTTAATTTAATATTACTTATAATTAGGTATATAGGATCTGGGGGAAGTTATGACCCGATTTTTACCATTTCAGGTACAGAGAGAAACTGTTATAAGAAAAAAATTCAGAGGGAATGAATTACATTAAAATATCTGAGGGATTTACCTATATTTTCGGTGAAAAATTAACCTTAGGAACTGAGTTCTTCATGTGCGATATCAGGGGCCTTGAAAAGTCATGGTCCGATTTTGACAATTTTTCCACAAGTGATGTCACAGCTCAAATACAGTATTTGTGTAAAGTTTTATTCCGCTAGCTTCATTGGTTCCTTATGAATACATTATAAAGTGAACGAATCAGAAGAATTCAAAATTGGGTTATATGGGAAGTAGACGTAGTTGTGAACCGATTTCGCCCATATTCCACCCGTGTCATCAGGGTGTCAAGAAAGTGTTATATACCGAATTTCATTGAAATCGGTCGAATAGTTCTTGAGATATGGTTTTTGACCCATAAGTGGGCGACGCCACGCCCATTTTCCATTTTGTAAAAAATCTCAGTGCAGCTTTCTTCTGCCATTTCTTATGTATTTGGTGTTTCTGGCGTTTTTCGTTAGGGAGTTAACCCACTTTTCGTAATTTTCAACCTAACTTTTGTATGGGAGGTGGGCGTGGTTATTATCCGATTTCTTTCATTTTTCTGTATAAGGAAATGGATAAAAGAAACGACTGCAGAAAGTTTGGCCTATATAGCTTTATTGGTTTGCGAGTTATATACAAAAAAACTTATTTGAGGGCGGGGTCACGCCCACTTTTCCAAAAAAATTACATCCAAATGTGCCCCTCCCTAATGGGATCCTATGTTCCAAATTTCATTTTCATAACTTTATTTATGGCTTAGTTATGACACTGTATAGGTTTTCAGTTTCCTTCATTTTGTGGGCGTGGCAGTGGACCGAGTTTGCCCATTTTCGAAAGCAACCTCCTCAGGGTGCCAAGGAACATGTGTTCCAAGTTTCATTAAGATATCTTAATTTTTACTCAAGTTATCGCTTGCACGGTCAGACGGACAGACGGACAGACGGACGGACAGACATCCGGATTTCAAATCTACTCGTCATCCTGATCATTTATGTATATATAACCCCATATCTAACTCTTATATTTCTTGGTGACACAAACAACCGTTATGTGAACAAAACTATGATACTCTGTGCAACAGGTTGCGAGAGTATAAAAACAATTTGTCAGTTTTAATTCATTACCTTTAATAGTTTTCTATGTAAAATATTATTGGATTCTCATTACAAATAAAAGAGTTGCAAACAAATATATTTTTCTGGTACCCAAGTGTGATCAAATAGTTGACATACTGTATATAAATAACATATTCTAAAGAAGTTTAAATGAGATGTGTTCCTGCTAACAATTCGTCTGTGCCAAAATTGAGCAAAATCAGGCCAATATTTCCTCTAGCCCCATATACCTCATATTCGGATTTTCAAACAAATATGTGAGATATCTTAGCAAAATTAAGAGAGCCTATAGTATTGGATATAATGTACCATGATGGCAAAAATAGGTGTAATCGCTCCAGGAATTACCCCAGTCCTCATATACTATATTTGAAGATTTGTTCACGACTTGACTTGAGAAAACATACTTAATTACGTGGCGCTTAGTTCAGCATTTACTGGAGACTTCATAAAAACAAGCACATAAGTAGCTCAAATTGTCGACTTAAATCGTCGTAGCTAAGTTTTGCGCACATTTTCACTTAATCACACTCATCAACTATATGAAAAGGTATTTATCAAGCATATATGAAGCGCTGACATTGGCCTCCGAAAGGCGTAAACATGCTGCCTCTCACAAACTCACGACACATACATACATGTGTATAATACGAGGTCATATATGTATGTAAGTAGGTGTGGCTAGTTATGTTGCCCTTGTAGGAGCCACGGTTCAAAGAGCAATAAATGAAACGCGTTTACTTGTCATGTAAACAAACACACACACAAGGAAAGTGATGAAAGTGTATGTCCATGCATGTGTAGGTGTTTTCAGGCTTTTGTCGCAACGCGCTGTCATATTTATGCTGCAGGCAAAGCGCGCAATCAAGCAATTTGTCAAACAACTTGCTCGGCGTGCTAAATTACACGAATACATATGCGACATATGTGAGAATATGTACAGGGAATGCGCCAACACATTGACAGATATGCGCTTAAATGAAGGCCATCTAACTGTAAACACATGTGCATTATTACTTTTGTGCTCTTGAAGTGCATACATACAACCGTTATTCGCGCATTTGTTTACAGCGCTTCAAATGTCAAAAACAACACATACTCGTATATATAGAAATAGAAGTGTATTTGTCAGCGCTTGCATGTCAAATATCCCGTCACTCAGATCATTATTCACGCAGTTAGTTGACAGTACTATTGTTTGTTGACGCCGGAAGGCTGTGGTGGAATGCGACAAACGGAATGAAGGGCAATGAATTGTAATTTCAGATTTCCACATGCGTAAGCGCTCATAACGGTATGTAATTCACAGATTTCATAGGAAACATCTACGATAGCTATTAATAAGTTGTATTAGAGGTTAGAATTACGTGGAAGAGGTAGCATATTTCTTATTATTTGCTCGTAGGATGAACAATATTCCACAATATTTGATTTCATAGTTTCCAGTTTTTCCAATTTTTCTTAAAATGTCCGTCCAAATATGTCAAGCGAAGTTTGATATTACAATAACATTTATTGACTTCCCTCTCTATTCCATCTCACCACGATATTTTACGAGTATGAACAATCCATGAAAATCCTTAGTTCAAATCGGTACTCGAGAAAAGGGATGTCTAGAGACTCCATAAATCGGAAGGTACATCAGCTAACAGCATTTTATAGAAACCCTCTCTCTCTTCTTAAATAAGACCCTAAACAGATTGTAATAGCTCGGATAAAGCTCTCCAACCTAATAAACAAACTGTTGCTATTCATCTGGATTATCTGATTCCGTAATGAACTATGTATAACACCCAAGCTAGCCGATATCTTTGCAAGTCAAATGTGTTTAAATTTTGGAGCTAAATCAAGCATTAACTTTCATCTCAGATAGTCTTTACCACTTCAACATTCTCTGAAACACATGGACGATACTCAATATAAAATTTTTAATGTTGAGTTAGGCTGTGCAGATATCCAATAGTTATGATTATGGAGTTCGTATCATTTTGGACACCCAGAAAGTGATAACACCTTTAATCTGAGGTTTTCACAACGAAAAGCGTTCTACAAGGACCGAAACCAATGGTAATCAGATGATTCAATGCCTTGAGTTCGATCTAGAACATACTACCGGATGCCTTCAAAATAAATATCAAAGAGCACGTGACATAGATAGAACAAATTATATATATTAACTTGAAGAAGCTTAAAAGAACTAAAATGGTAAAGCCAATAGATCAATTAGAGATTGAAGTAATCCAACTAGATATTCTTAGTATTATAATTTGCTCCATATGTAATAGCGGTGACCAGCAGCTTTAATAAGTATGATTGGGTTGTAGTTACACACTTGAGGCTCCCGATCTTTGGTCCTAAAATAATTAATTGCGAAGTACTACCGGCTCAAAAAAAAAAATTGTGATGAAACAGTAAACAGTTGGCAATAACGATGAGTTCAACTCACTTCGAGGATATAGCCTGATCATAACTATTATGGAGAAGTTAACTGTCATATATTTAACGATCACTTGTGTCATAAGTTTTCTAGAAACAGTTTAACTATAAAACTCACAAAAAAGTGTGCGCCGAAGTAAATTTTTTATAAGATTACGTGGAGATTCGTGTACCTTTATTGAAGAGATGGAAACATTTTTAAAAATATCATCTGATATTTGAAACCTTTCAAGCTAAAATCCTGAAAGTGTATTAGGTTAAGTTAAGTTCAAAGTCTGATCCAGGATCTAGGTGTTGACATGGATCCCACTTGGACAGCTAAAGGTGTTAATCCATGGTCATGCCGAAAGACTCCTAAGTATGGATCGCAAAAAAGACGCTTATGTATCGCTGAATCACTTTGAGCCTATTACAAATTTTATGAGGCGGCTAATGTGTATTTCGGCAAGTTCGCCAAAAGTATAGCTATCGATATGTTCCAATCTCAGTCCTGCTAACACTGGACAGCGGAGAAGGAAATCACTTGATGTTTCCACCTCACCTTCCTCCCTACAGCTATCCGACATAATTCCCATCCTTATCGGTGTATGCCTATTCCACTTTGGCCAAAAGTATCTCGCGAACAGAGCATGTTTTAATTGTTAACCAGCATTTACCAAGCACGCGAGATGTCTTTTGATCCAGTGCTAGAGAACAAGAGAACATCGGAGCCCCTACTCGTTCCCAGCGTGGTGAAATAGGACGACGGGGGTGTTTTGCAAAAGCACAAAATTTACTGAAGAGTAACAGAACCTCTGTAAAGTAATTGGAATAGTTATGAGAGTGCTCAGGAATACTGTTGAACTTCGAAGAAGAAGACAAATAATTTAATTGAATAAAGAAAATACGGAATAACTAAAGAAAGACATGAACTGTTGAACGGATTTGGGACAACTAATTGAACAACTTGAACGGACATAAAGTAAAGAGGCAAGAGTTGGGCAGACTCGAGTACTGGAAATTGAATACTAAATGCTTGAGAAGCAGAACAAACTCCAGCTCCAGATTAAATCACTAACGAATCAAAATTCCATTTTCACTGGTTCAATATAACCTCACTACATACAGCTTTTGAAATTCGAATAATATTTCTGCGTGGCTAAAAAACAAGGAATCAAATTAAATTAATTAATTAAAATATCAGAAAAATACTCGTTCGATGTTTTAACCGTCATGTTATCGTCATCGTCATTTTCCAAAATTGCGAAAATGCACATCCAAGTTTTGAACCCATAAATTGATAGCAATGTCAACTACCCACACAATTACGACGGAGGTCAAATCGCTTGTGGCTATGCATTCAATATTTACAATTATAGAACTTCGAAGAACATGCTTAAACAAGGTTTAGGCACAAAGAAACACCACAATTAAGAATTCATGGAAAAATAACGCGAAAACCCATTTGCATGAAGCCCACACAAAGCAGTACGCAAAAAAATCAGCACTCTACTAAGTTAAGTAACTCTTTATAGTGCTTGCGCCTTGAAATCATAAAACGACAGCAACAACAACAACAAAAACTATGCCAACGAACTACTAAACAACTTTGACAGCAGAACTTTTGATGGCGACCGGAAATGCTGGCCTTCGCATGTACTCGCGTATTACAGCTGAACTCTGATGTGCCGTTGCCTGTTTTTGCTTTGAGCGCGTTTCCGGAGCTTTTGTGGTAACACAGCAACATCGTTTTTTTTTTTCTAGGCTTCTACGCCACTTGGTTACTGTTATTATTATTGCAGTGATTGTGGGGTAACAGCCAATGGTGGTTTCCGGTTGCACATTTTTTGTTGTTTTTTTTTTTGTTGAAATTTTAATGCGTATTGTAAATGCAAAATGCGGTAATATGCTATGTGTGTGTGTGAAAGAACAAAAAATACATATTTCTCTATACATATATATACACCGTTATATAGAGAAATACATATGTTTGCTTGATGTAGACAAAGTGCTTAATACGCAAATATTTGCAAACTGGCTGGTTTGCGGACGTTCGTCCTTGTTAGCTGACAAGCGCACACACACACACAGAGACTGTGTTTGTTAATGATGTGTTGGTCGACCGCAGGACCTCGCGGCCAAAGCGGCGCATGACAAGCCGCCAAACATGTTGACCCATTAAATTATGCGCCAACAGGCTATAAAACACAGTCAAACATACATATATGCATACATAAGCGCTAAAAATATACATGCTCGAAAGATATTTCACTTTGCAGATATTTACAAAAGTGTTCAAAAAATAACGGGAATTTTCGTTTTTGAAAAAAAAAATTCCAAACGTCAATACACTTCTCAAACTCGATTTTTAGGACAATCTTTAGTTATTTAACAATTGAACCTTTGAAAAATTTTAAATTTTGAAATTCCCGTTATTTTTTGAACACATGCATATTTACATATATTCGGTGTATTCGTACTTATTGGTACACAAGCACTCATAATCTTTAGTTATTTAACAATTGAACTTTTGAAAAATTTTAAATTTTGAAATTCCCGTTATTTTTTGAACACATGCATATTTGCATAT
The DNA here is from genome assembly GCF_028554725.1 of Zeugodacus cucurbitae. Classification (NCBI taxonomy): domain Eukaryota; kingdom Metazoa; phylum Arthropoda; class Insecta; order Diptera; family Tephritidae; genus Zeugodacus; species Zeugodacus cucurbitae. The sequence goes on from NC_071669.1 coordinate 17,808,843, forward strand.
ATTCGGTGTATTCGTACTTATTGCTACACAAGCACTCATTATAGCGCCTAAATAAGTATGTATGAGTGTCTGCGTGTGCTGCGCTTGTTTGCCTTTGGCGAAATATTTCAAGTTGATGCCACATACTTGAACATTGGACGATAGCTGTGGCTGTGGCCGTGCAGGCAAACAATAAGTGAGTAATTATGTACTTAAATGTACTTCTGTATGTAGTTGAATGGGCAAATGAGCGCTTATAAATACATATATTTGTATGTGTTTGTGTAGCTTCATGCTTGGGCGCTCAAAAGGTCATAGCACTGTGCTGAGGTGAAAATTCACGGAATGACGCGATATTATCCGCACGACTCCTTGCGCGGACTCAGTTTAATTTGTTGAGCACTGAATGGTACTCTGGTAAAAAACGAAAAATAATAATAATAGATTTGGTCTATTATTTTTTAAGGATTTAAAGCATCGTAAAAGATTCAAAAATATTCAATTTACATATTGTCGGTAGTATGGGAGCTAGATATATGTTATAGTCGTCCGATCGTTACGATTGTTTCCGTCCATGCTTCATTCAACATATCACAAAATTTCATGGTCCTAACCAAAAATTTGGAGAAGTTATAATAGATTTTGACGTATCTGAACAATCGGTTGTATGATAGTTATAGTGGTTCAATCACGATAATTTTATTTTGTTCACTTTCCACTCTTAATAAGTCTACATTTTGCAAAATTTCGTGTTTCTAACTAATAATTTGTAGAAGTTATAGTAGAAAATCACATATCTGAACAATGGGTTGTATCACAGCTAGATCTTATAGTTGGTCAATCACGATAATTTTTGTTGCTCATTTTCCATTCTTAATAAGTGTACATTTTGCAAAATTTCGTGTTTCTAACTACTTTATTAGAGAAGTTATAGCCCATATCTGAACAATCGGTTGTATGGTAGCCATATGTTAATGTTGTCAGATCTCAATGATTTTTGCAATACACTTTCTATTACCAAATTCAATTTCACCAAATTTCGTGTCTCTAGCTAGGTAGTAGAGAAAGTTATAGCACAATTACAGATATCTGAACAATCGGTTATATATTGTGTTGATGGTTGCTGTCCACTTCCTATTCCTAATAAGTTTTTTTTTGTTTCTAACCAATTTATTGGAGAAGTTCCAATACCTGAACAATCTGTAATATCCAAGATATATGTTATGGCTGACAGATCTCGTGGGTTTTGGATAAATGCATGACCCAAAGTTTAACTTGATATATGATAGTCTATCGTGCATTCTCTCCATCTCTCCATCTTGTTCCTATTATATATATAACCATCATTTTTTCGACAAAGAACCAGGAAATACAATAATGAAAAGGAACAATTGATGAGAAAAATCAATAATGAGCGATGAGCTTTCAAGGAAGGGTAAGCTTTTCGTATATCATCAGACTGGGAACGTGTCGAGTCGCCGTTGGACCCTTGAATTATAGCACTAGACTGCGGAAGTTCAGAGGGTTCAACTTGTAGAGATTTTATAGGACACTATCGAAGAGATATACTATGTTGCTTTTTATGAGCGTCCAATGTCTGAGTTGTCTGGAAGAAGGCGAACTAGAAACATCTCCACTACTCTCCAGCATTCACTAGACTGAGGTTGAAACATCTAATGTTAAAGCTTTAAACATTAGCTGGATTTGAAAATAGACGTTTCAATAGATTTGCGGTAGATTCGAAGCGATTTGTCGATAAAGGTCTGGGAGTACCCGTGTTTCAACTGTCTGAGAGGGATTCCAGTGATCTCCGTTGAGCATATCAGCGTTGAAACCTAAACATAATATTAGAGTAATATTAGAGTCCGAAAAATATATATTCTAATGATCTCGGTCCCGAGAGAAACAACGAATTCTAAATATAATAATTTTTGTATGCAATTTCGAAGAATCTTTTAAAATATCTAATTTAAGGAACCAGTCTTATGAGATATTCAATATTTAATTTTATTTTGTTAAGTGAAAAATAAATAACAACTCACCTGCAGATGATCGAGCAACGCCTCCAGTCCACGATCGCTGATCGACGAACAGCGTAAACTCAGCGAATGTATATGTTTGGAGGCCAAAGGGAATGAGTGCACCACATCGAGCGCATCCTCATCCGAGGCGCCGACCAACGCGAGCGCATGAAAACCACGACGTATCAACGAATTATACAGCTTCACACGATCACAGCTAGGTATTTGACGCAACTCGCGACATTGTAGGGTCGGCAACAGGCCCGACCAGTAACGCGGACTGCGATAGAGTATGTCGCGCCATTTCATGCACACCTGCGCCAGCGAGCGACGTTCGTACGAGGAAAAGTAAAGGAAAAAACGATTCAAAAAACGATCGTCCAGCAACAACGCCTCAATGCTAGTAATCGGCGGCGGGTATTTGTGCAGTATCAACGCCGACTGTGTAACGGCAGCGGCCAGTTGTGAAACATTGGAAGCGCTGCCAGCAGCGCCTGCAACAACGCCGCCGCCACCCGCATACGGATGATGTAGATGCGGATTGGGTAGCTGCTTGCGCAACTGCAACGGTGTGCCACCGCTCACCGATTGATTGGCAACCGATTTTTGTGCGGCCACCAAACCCATAGTGGTGAATTGCGGCTGCCCAGGTATGGTGATATTCATTTGCTTGGCAATCGAGTTGACTGTGGGCGCAGGCGGTGCACCCAATGGATGACCCAGCACAGGCGGTGTGCCGCCACCACCGACCAGCATATTGGAATTGGAATTCACCAGCGTCGAACTGGCAATCTGCGATTGTAATGGATGCGGCGACGGTGTTGGCGTTGTTGGCGCTGGCGACTGTGAATGTTGGTGCGGATGTGACGGCTGTTGTTGTTGTGCTTGTGGCGCCGTCTGTTGTTGCTGCATTAACTGCATATTACTGGCAGCACCGATGATAACGCTATGTGGCAGCGTTGGACTAGCGGGTGTCGACAAACCACCTGTGGGTGTATGTGCGCCGCTATTGCTGCCGCTGCCACCGCGTGTCGGTTTGTCGGGTGTGGCAGCCGGATTGCTGTTGGAACTGTTGTTCGCACTACTATTGTTACTGTTGTTGTTACTATTGCCACCGCCGCACAGTGCATTTGTGACACGTTCCATTACTGAGGTCTTGCCGCTACTGCCGCCACCCGACGATGTAGCGGATTGTGTTGAGGCGGACGAGGACGAATTGGAGCTGCCGCCGCTGCCATGATGATGCTTCGAACGCAGCCCGAGGCCGTTAATGCGTTTCGAGAGTTCAGCGGACGCACGTTCGACCACGCCCTGCGCCGATATCGAGGACATGGTATGCTGGAATAAATGCACTTTGAGGCGCGCGTTTCAACGACCACGGGGCGGAGAAGAGTTCAGACAGTAGAATGGCGTGACTTGAATGCGCACTCCTTTTCTGGGGGGAATGTTGTGTGTGGACACAACCACGGCTTAGTCAGTTAAAGTGCGCGGTTCTTGTTGGCGAAATGCGCACTCATTTACCTACGTCGACGAGGACACTGCAACACTGTATGCTTTAATCCCTGCTTGGTGCACTAGTACAAATTCAAGTCTTCTCTTACACTATACCGTTAGTATTAATATGTGTGTATGTCCTACAATGGTTTTAATACCTTCCAATTGCTCAACCGTAATCCAAATTCATAGTCTAACACATCGCATGTGTGTTCTCTAATCTCAACAGATTGCTGCATGCAACACACTTTTCTGCGCTCTCTTTTTGCCACACACACACACACACTTTTATTGTGTTCTTTTCATGCTACACACGTTCACTGCATTCCGCTAGCAATTTGTTAAAGTTTCGCTCCACTTTTGTTCGTTGGTCGCCGTAACCTTTTTCAAAAATATACTAAAACCCGTTATACAAGCAGCAGTATGTCGGCTCTATTGTGCTCCACGTGCAGCGTTTTCGCATCCAATTTGTTTAAGTGTCCTTGAAATAAACAAAAACGAAAAGATAAGTAAAATACGGAAAAAAGTCCATGAAATTTTCTTGCAAACTCTATAGAAAGCACATAAGTTGGACATAAGTGTGTTAGTATTATATAAAGTTGGTGAAAGTTACTTGATTTTGTTTCGCAATAAAAAGTACAGTTACGACAAGAAACAGCTTTAGTTGTACTGCAGTTGCAGTAAGAAAGTCATTTAAGTAGAAATAGCAAGCTACGATAAAGTCTATTTTTAGTTAGAACAAAATAATTGAAGAAGTTAGCTGTAACAACCGTTAGTATCAAATATTGTAAAGTCCATTTCACTAATTGTGCACTCAAGTCTAATTAAAGGATGGTTGACCTTATTTTCGAAGACATCCAGCCATTTCCTGATCAGATTTTTAAGGTTGACTCATCAAAGAGGAATCGGTTGAATTAGTAAAGCCTCGAAAGAAAAGGCATTTTCCCTTCCTTATTACTAAATCAGTAGCTGAGTTCCTTTATTCTCATACAGTCTACTCTTGGATGATTGGGTCCTAAGTAAGTTCAACGATCTCTTGGCAGTTTCCAAAACAACCACGATCTCAATTCAAGGATATCCTTTAATCCAGGGTGACCCATAACAAGGCTAAGTAGTTTCTAGTTCTCAGTAAAATTGGGTTCAGACCCACATGGTAAGGCTAGAACTGAAGTTTTTCGAAGAAAAGAAGATCAAATCATCGCGACACACCCTTATCTAATCTTTGTAAGTCTAACACATCGGCTTTTTAAGTTGTCCAGGATATTTCAGAATTTTCCTGAAATAATCTTCGTTTCAAATAGGTTAACTTATAGACGACGGTAAGGAAGATGAATCCGATACAAAATCCTTAAATAGAAGATACAGATGCTAATGAAACTCCCAGCTATCACAATCAGCTAATTCCGAACAAATTCATAGATTAGAGCAATTGAACTACAGTATCAACCATTCCAGAAGAAGTCGTATGGCGTGTGCAACACAAAAGTGGATTGAAGTTCATTACACATTTCTATGCATTATTGGCATTTAGACCTCTGATTCTACAAAACTGAACATACCATTTTTAATCTATTGCATCTAAATCTGGTCTGTCCAAACCTTTGGCGAAACGAAAATAAGACGATTCTAAATTTAAAATCACGTCTGGTTCCCAACAATATTGTTAACAGTTTTACTTAGAAGACGTAAAACACTTAGTGAGCCTTAGAAGGACCTCAGAGTCAAAATCAAATTATGGTACGTTCGAGATTTTTGGTTAGGCTAGTAAACAGATCTCTGCATATGCAAGAAGATCTCACTTGAACAGTTTTAAGCGCTTTCCTTTATGATACCAAAAAGCTCCTAATGGATCAGAAAGACCTTTATGATTCGACAAAACGCAAACTTCTTGAGTCGGCTAATGTCAACTTTAGAAAATTCGTTACGTTCGCCGAAGGTGAGTCTATCAAGGTGTTTCAACCTCAGTCTGATAAAGGCTGTTGGAGGAGAAGACGCTTAGATGATTCCAACATCGCTTTCCTCCAAACAGTTTAAGCCCTAGTCTCAACGCATATATACCTATCGAATAATGTACAGTAAGCACACCTATGATTGCGCCGAGGTACATATGCTACAAAGGCGCTACTCGACTATTTTGACAATTTGGTATTGAAAGGCTTTCGAACGAAGGTGTAAACCAGATTAGGTGTACCAGATCAGTGTAAGGTCGAACAAATGGGAAACTTTAAACAGACCGATGAGTGAAAAGATATGTCTTAAGAGTTACAATGTGCCTCTCCATTTCTATCATGTTTTCATGAGTTGAGTGACTCAAGTGCTAGAGTCATATCGCCACCTAGAAACGAGTATTCGTATTCAAATACAAAACTCTGCGCGTCAATCTGCATGAGTTTATGAGCTGCACTAAAAACATACAATAGCACTTAAATAACTGTATTTCAAGTCACGTTGTTCTTACAGATTTTTATTGGATTAATAAAATGTAATCTCAACGTGTAGCAAAATGTATATATTTGTCGGAGGCTAAACTTTCCAGCCATTCGCGACATACAAGTGCATGGCAAACATTTATGAGTTGAAAATTAGAAATACAACAGAAAATAAACTGCCGAAGAGTGTACCAAGATTATTTGAAGTGAGGAAAAAACCTTGAACAAAGGACAAATACATATTAATAAATGTGAGTAATGAGGGGAAAGGCGGCGGGAAAACATGCAATTTTATTGTGCTATTGTGCTGCGTGGAAAATATATAAAAGTAGCAGCTGCAAAAAGTGATTGAGAATTATAAAAAATGCGGCACAAGGCAATGAGGAAAATAAATAAAGAGAAGAGGAAAGAGCAGAGAGAGCCAAGAGAGGTGAGTGGTGAGGAGAGGAGTGTTGAGTGAAAAGCAAAATGTTTATAGCGCAACTTTTATTAAAGCAGCGAGGACCTGACCTGACTGACTGACTGGCATATTGAAATTGCTTACAGTCGGCGCAAATAATATACGTATACAAGTGAAATGATTTGAATTGTTTCATATTTTCTCATAACAAATCTCATTACTTCAACGTTTGTGGACCATGACATGGCAAGGCTGTGGCGTTAAAGTCGCCGCCAGTCATCAATAAAGCGTGTGAGAGGTGCTGCCACACTCTAGGGACTCTAGGGGCACTTGGTTAGTGCTTCCGTTCCATTTAGTTTTTATTTCTATTTGCTTAAGCTTTTTCTTTTATTTCCTTTTCTTTTTCTTTTCATATATTCCGCACTCCTTTCATAATTATGCCTCACATTTCTACGCTTATGACTGTTAATTAGCGCGACGCTGCAACTAAAGAATGGAAGTAATAAACTTTAACGGAAATTACAGAAAGTGGCAATTACTGAGACTGTAGCAAAGTACATTGTTGCCTAAGTTATGGTATATGCATGAAGCATAAAGGAGAAAAATCCTTCTTTATTTCTCTCTTCAAGGCAAAAAAGTGTGCACATGAAGCATTTCAAGCAAAATTCAGTTGCAAACTGATTGTGGCAGCAATTAGTAGCAGTAAGTATATACATATTTTTGTTGTAATTATTTACGTAGTTGTTGAAGATTTGGGCAAGTTTTTGACCAAGTGATTAAGTTTTGTAGGCAAAAGAAATTAAATGAGTGCGTGAAATATGCGAAGAGTTGAAAAGCAAACTTTTGGGGTGCCCTGCTTGAGGTGGACCATTACATTAATTGTGCAACCAGGTGCATTGACGGCAATTTATTACTGTTAGCAAGACAGTAGAGGTCGCAAGAGACTAAGAAAGGATATTAGGTAAGCTTTAAGGGAACCAATGTGTGATTCAAGATGGAGACGATTGCCGAAAATTGTAGAAAAATGCTTAGGATTATTAAAAAGTCTCGGAAGGGGAGATATCGCAGTGAAACTGATCCAACTCCATCCAATAGATGGAGCTGTATGACAAGATTCTTAACCAACGACAATTTTAGAGGATGATAGCAATCGAAATTTCGTTTGTTATTGTAGTTCTACTATCAAAAAAAGATACAAACATTATTTTTTGAGAATTTGTGAGAAAGATTTGAGATACCATTTCGATAACTATTATTGCGGAATTGACAAAAGTACAACCAATATGGTACCAAGAACTCAACTCTCTCAGAAATATTGACATGAATTGAAATATATATAGTATAACCTACTGTCAGTCAAATTTGTATGAGTTTCTATTTCTATTGGGGTCCTCAATCAAAGTAGTACGTTTTTCAAAAAATCCTCCATATACTTTTCAATTTGAGCTCAAAAATTGTCAATGAAGATTACAAGGTATCAATAGAACTGATAGACGAAGCTTTAATTCGTCCTGATACATTTTAAAAACTGAAGATGGAGCTAACACTGCTACTACTAAACGCGTCTTTCCAAATTCGCAACTTTTTGGTTTTTGACGTCAAAAGCAATATGTATTATAGTATAAGTAATAGGTAGTATAAGTAATAGGTTCCACATACAATAGGTTCCAGAAGAGTTGTGCAAAAATTTATATAGCGCACGAGACCATCATCAATTTTAGGGTGCCTAATCAATCGACTTCAGAAACGCTATCGATTGCAGTGTCAGGAGTTGCCTATTCGACGCCATGTCTATATCTGGTATCCCTGCGAAACTTGGATTATGTAGAATGACGTTGAACACAACTATCAGCTCCATCAAAATCGCGATGGACCTCCCGAACCATTCGATACTAGACGAGGTTTTAGACAGAGTAATTCATTCTCATGAGTCTTCTTCAATATAATGCTGGGAATAGTGCTACAGGAATATGCAGATGGCATTGACCTCTTAGGTGTTACCAACAGAGCCGTCAGCAGACTTCAAAACAAAGTACTTGGAGGTCACACACAGAATCTAGGGAACTACGTCATATATATATAATAAATTATGCTTCATAGTGAGACTTATGAAGAATTTCATTCGCGTCCTCTTATAAGTCGCAGAAAAATAGACGATGATAAACCGAGATAAGAAGTTACTTGGAGCATTCGAGAGAACTGTTCTCCGCAATATCTATGGAGTCGTACTCGTGAGCGAGGAGTACCGTAGGAGATGGAACCAAGAACTGTATAAGCTGTACGGTGACCTGGATATAACTGCATAAAAATATAACGAACACGGTGGTTGAGCCATCTCGAAAGTATGGCAGACAGTGCTGCTGTGAAAAGCTCTTTCGATTCGAGACCCATGGGTGGACAATGGAAGCAAGAGCTACCACGCAACCAATTTAAGGACCAAGTACCAAGGGGCCTGTGTGATCAGGGGATGTACAACCTACATAACTTCGCATAGGATAGCGGCAACTGGAGAAGTATTATGTGCTCGACCCAGACCGACTCAGGGATGTAGTGCCAAAGAAGGGCACAAACTGAGGTGGAAGAAGCATTTGGACTCCGCGGTTGTGAAAGCCACCAAAGCGCTAATTATGCGCAAACGCCTACCAGCGAAATCCTGAGGTTATAACCCGTATATACTGCGATGGATGTACACCCATGATTTTTAAAACTATAACCACTTAAAGAGCGGTGGCGGTAGGATCTCTCTCGCACTGTAGAGAAACAGTTGACCAATTTGCAGCGGTTGGCTTGTCTATGTATCACTGGTGCTATGCGCGTTTGTCCAACAGCAGCATTGGAGGCAATCCTGAACCTCACCCCACTTCATATGGTAGTAGGTTCTATGGCCAACAAGACTTTACTAGGTTTGACGAGACTAAACAAGATTTGTATATTGTTAACCTTGATCTGGGTACCAGGACATAAAGGTATACAAGGTAATGAACTTTCGGAACAACTGACAAAAAAGGTAGGGCCGGAGCCATTCATTGTAGTTGGTCGTCATGTTCTTAGAAGCCGTCCATAAGAAGAGGAATGATCAAGTAGGAACTGCTGTTTTGCAGGGACTTCGCTAATCCAAACTGTTTCTCAGAGAATATAACCCGAAAAGATTCAAATAATTAATTGCGCTCCATAAAAACAAGCTGAGACAACTAGTGCCACTTTACACTGGCCTTTGCAGACTAAGGTGCCACCTACACAAACTAGGAATCCATTCGTCGGTTCAATGCCGATTCTGTGATCTAGTAGCGAAGACATCTGAGCACTAACTCCTTGACTGCCCGGCGATCGCGAAGAAAATAAATTAGTTGATTCCATCAGCCCTGGAATACTATTATGATTTCTTAAAGGTTAGATGGTATACTGTGATAATTGGAGAGGCACAATAGACCTTGGGTCGAAGTGCAATCCACATTCCGTAATCTAATATATTTCCAAAGAGGCAGAAAGATAATCAAATAAAGCCCAGAGATTTGCGAGATGAATTATGATAGAAAAGCTGGGTTTACATAAAGACCCAGTCAAAGTTTCCATATACCCCAATTCTGTTCAAAAACGAAATTATATAAATTTTTCAAACTAATAAAGCCTGACTAAGAATTAATGTTGAAGATTTCACATTTTTTCTGCATATATTTATCTTATTTTTAAAATCAAAAAATTCCCGTCGTTCCCACAAAACTTTAAAATATTTCAATTTTCGGCGTCAAAGCATGCTCCACTTCCCCATTCGTTGTTGTTCATAGCAAAGCGCCTATTTGTCCAAAATAGCAAAACAAAGAAAAAAAACTCGAGTGCATGACGAAACCACTTCATTTAGGCTTCAACGCAAATAACAGACATTCATCATTTTAATTGCCCGGGCAAAGCGCAAACACCATATCCACCAACCCAGCTGACCAGCCGCGGCAATATTGGCTGCTGACGCATAGCAGTGAAATTTTGAAGAGCTACAAAACTAAAAGCAACAAAAACAACAGTCGGCATATTTATGAAAGCCAACGGCGGCACTGAAGAGCCATTTTACTTAACGAAAATTCCAAACCATTTCAGACAGACAAACACACAAAAGCTCGCATATAAATGTGGCGTTTCCTTTTGACTGCTTTTCATCGACGCCAAGTTTAAAGCTGAAAGTCACATACACAGACACATTCACCATTACTTTACGCCAACAAGCGCAAATAAACAAAAACAACAAAAAGTGCGGAAAACTAAATAAATAATAGTGTTTCATAAAGTTCGTTGCACTGCACGAGTGCGCCGCATGTGCGAGTACGACGTGTGGTATGAGTAACCTCAAAAGCAAAAACATTGCTTCAACGGGCCACTTAACCAAATTGGTATATTATCAACCGACGACAATCTCAAGCAAAGCAAATAGAAAATGACAGACGAAGAAAGCACAGAAGATAACTGTAGTAAATAGCTAAGTTGTGTTCGAGAGACAGGTGTATAGGTGTCTACAAAGGTAAGTCTTTTATGTGAACGCTGTAAGGCGAAAATGCGTGATAAAGCAGATAAAATGAGGAAGAAAATAAAGAAATGAATGAGCAAAAGTTTGTGGAAATGCTATGAGATAATAACTAATAATAATTTTTATGCCGGTAAGCTTGCATGCTTTCGGCAATGCTCAAAGCGTACAGATTTAGAAGCAAACAAGTATATACACGTGCCTATATACTAAACTAACAATTTTGCTTGTGTAAAGCATTTCACATGCCACATAATTAAGCTCTCATAGTCACTCAGTCTCAGGTGACTCAGTCGATTGCGTTAAGCTAGCTGCTGATAGGCATTCGTGAATTCCCAGAACTGCCGAGAGAAGGCAAACAACTAAGTACTAAATGCGAATGAAATTGAAAAAGTTTAACTAGTTCCCAGTTAGATTCATTTGAGTTTCGACATCAGTTAGGTATGCGGGTCCGAAGAGGTCTCGCTCTGAAAAAAGAACTTGAGTCCTTCGTTTGTTGAATTATTCTTAAAGAGATGGATTTTAAGATCCATCTGAAGCCTTCCTAAATCAATTGTGGATTCCTGAATCAACATTAAATACTAGAACAATACAATAACTGTTCGGGTTCCGGACGTCTGTTGGTCGAATCTACCTCAGAAATAGTTCAGGAACTTCTTCAAAGTAACGAAACCACAACTCTTAGTTCTGGTTTAGACTTTAAGGGAACATTTTTGGCCTGTTTTCCTCCCAATCACTGCTATAAGGACGATAATAAAGTGAACTTGATGAACTGTGAAATCCTTCGAGGCAAAGTTTGGTTATGAAATTATGTCATAAGATCCTTAGGTTGACTAAGCTACAATTTTCGCTTATGACTCAGACCTAACCGGCTTTCGTTTATACAGCATTAGAATGAATACGGTTTTCCATGGGGTGAGGTAGAGCTTAAGAATTTAACCGGTCCGTTTATCTTACAACGCATTCGTTTGTATACAGTTACAATCCATACTGAGATGAGATAGTACTATTTGACCACTCCCTACTCAGTTTACTGGCTTTCGGATACAGCCGAAGTGTTTTTGGTGGAGCTTGAACACAACATTTTCATTTCAATGGATCTCAGTGTCTGACTGACATAAAAAATACTAAGTTCTTGTAACAGTGGATCTCAGTAGGCCGTATTGGACTTCCGAACCCATTAAGGACAACATCTCATGGGAATTTTTTGGGACAGGTTATCTGAAGGATATTTCAGTATTAATATGGATTTGGGAAGCCTTTGAATTAAAAAAAATTAAAGATTCCAATTAGGATTCAAAGTTGGAGATCAATACCAGTGATCTTGAGACCTTCCTGATAGGACCCAAGTAATTGAAATCTTCACCTAAAATTGTATGATGAAATAGAACCTTGAGGTTCTCTGGATATAGTTCATATATAAACTCTATTATTCTGGCCTAGCAACCTATCTTTAAGACATATAGCACTATGATATAAGTATACTACTATATCAAACTATACTGTATACCGTATACTATATCAAACTGCCCTTACATCCACAATCCAAACAAAACTATTACACCCTTATGCAAGAATTCAACCTTGAGCATAAAACTACCAAATCTACAAATCAAATTTTCGAAAACCAATCGCCAGTTAACTGTCCACATCAAATGATAAGCCACAGCAAAGTTTGCACAACCAACACTTTCTGACACTCACCTGCACACCGGCCCGCCTCTACGCGCCACACTTGCATTCAGTGCGAGTATTATGTATTCAATCCGGCTTTCAGCTTGTTTGTTTAACAGCTAAAGTTGACCCATACCGTTGTTACCTTAACTACCGGCTTTCAGCTGGTGAATTGGCTGTACAAATGAATTGGTGAATGGTTGATTCAACGAACTGTATTGACAAGTCTCTATGGGATTACAGTGAGCCACTTTTTTCGGCACCAAACACTAACGCACAGCGTCAATTTTCTCAGAATTTCTTTGTTGCTTTCACAATTCCTGCTTTATCGTCATCTTTAACAACAACTGATTGGGTATGCAACTGTGAGCAGTGAGGATATCAAAGGAGGGGAGTTTTTTTACTATATGAGATATGTGGCGCTGTAGGTTCGAGGAGTTCACGAGCAAGGAATGTTATTCCGCAGTCAATAATAGTTGTTGTTGATTACGAGAGTAATTTTTCTAACAAATTTAACACTTTGTAATGCTGGAATATGTAGGACACTTTTAAAGGGAAATGACAACTCTACCGAGCTCAGCAATGGTCTCTCTTCTACGGAGAGACATCCTTAACATTTGTTTCTTTATAGTGAGGACCTCGTTCATCTGCTACGAAAATACTCCGCATGATCCGAATGAATTTCCATAACTCCAGAATTCCAGAGCTCTAAATCAGTGGTTCCCAACCAGGAAACTACTCACTTGATTCTCTTAAACTCACAGACACATCACTAACACTTAGTTTTGTTGTAGAAACTCTATGGCAGACATGGAGACCCGCTGACCACAGCAGCGGAGAGCTGGACATAACTCCTCGGGCTCGGAATAACACCTCTGAAGATCGTTGGGCTTTAAATACAAAACCAACTCTTAATCTAAGGTCTTATTCCAGAGTTACGTCGACTAATTTGCCTTACTCAAGACGATGATACCAGAATTATTATAGTCAAGATCTGCTCTCTAACCGGTGAAAGCTTTATTTGAGTACTGATTCACTATTTAGTGCCTGATATGATACCAATGAGTATCTGTCTTCGAAAAAAGATTGTAAGATGTATGCATTTGTATGTACTTCCTCCATAGATAATTTGAAACGTCTTGGAAACAGATTATGGAAACAGTTGATGGTAATATCCAGATCTCTTAGAACTCATGAGAGTCAACAAAAGTCTCTCTAATATGCCACGTGCCATATAACTTCAATGCAATAAAACTTATTTATCTCTATGATAACAAAGTTTCTTCAATGCACAACTCTTTCAAAGCTTTCCAACTCTGCAAGCACACAAAACTTTCTTTTACGATTTTGGTACACAAAGAAACCATTACGCATTTTTGCCATTAGAAGAGTAAATGAAATGAAATAATAAACAACTGTGCAAGCAATCTAAGTAAATTTGATTTTCTCTGCACTGGGTCAGTACTTAATTTACTCGTACCTGTGTAGAAATCCCAACACGTACAGAGGAAGAAAGTCGAAAGAACTTGTGCCAACTACTTTGACAATTGTCCTTCTAATGGACCAATGAAGGAGGCTAGTGTGCAAATGTGATATAGACATGTACATATATAGTATATGTCGGAAGGTATATAGGCACTTGGGCTTATATGTCTATAATACACAAGCTCTTGTAGTCAATCGCTTTGAGGAGTCCACAGGAGTAAGCAAAATATAGACACTACAGATTTTTTGTGTTGAATGTAAACAAAGAAGTATGCCAACAAAGTTGGCAGAAAATTTAAGTAAATATTTTTTTTTCTTCGTATGTAGTATGTAAACTTCTCTATGTACTTAATGTATTTATATACCAAACTGTGCACAAACAAGCTCGTCAATCAACTGCCAGGAATGTCTTCATTTTAAGTGGCTACCAGTGTTGCTTCAAGTGGATTGCGCACTAAACGGACGAAGAAGGAATATGGTGGTCAGTGAATAGTATTCTTTGTTGCCACAGACGTGCTACAAGTTACATAGAATGTTCGTTCAGAGGATTTCTAGTACTTTCTTTCGTATAGCTGTTGCTGAAAGACAAACGAAGTTAAGTGGGTTGAGTGAATCTTAGATCTCTGGATCGAACGTTGTCTGCAAATAAAGTGGCACTTATGAGAGTGAAAAAACAATACCAGCTTACACTCAGATAGAAATTCGTCTGACGTTCGAATACGGTTTTAAAGATATTCAAAAAAGGAAGTCCACAAAAAGCCTATCAAAGAAGTGAGCTTAACACATATTCATATGAGATCGGGAAGCATCATGACAATGTCCATAGCATGAACTTCTGGTAAGTATTTTTTGCATTCTATTAGACCTCAGTAACCAGATCTCTGCGAATGGTAGGTACCTAGTCGTTGGTTCAGATGCTTAGCCGGACACGCGCTTCGCCTTGGAGTAGAGCGTGTGTGCTGTTCTTCCCGGGCCGCCTTGGGAAGTAACTGTTGCCTTACCGCGTTATGGGGCGCTGGCTCGGCGGATCGTAAGTTCCTCTCTAGTATTTTAGATCGCAATGCTTGGCTGCTCGAGCGTCCGATTATAAGGAAAAGATGTACAAAAACAAAAAAAATCAACAATGACAACACCTCTAAAGACGCCGAATCTGACAACGGAAAAGGACACGCTATAAAACCGACCAACCCTTTAACGGGGTCAAAGGAGCGAAGTTATTCGTAAACCAGGAACTGGTGTCAAACGGTGGCAGTTCCTGGAACGGCTAACGTCGGAAGAGAGAGCTCTCTTCGAGGAACATAACAGGGATGATGATGAGGTTCCCTCTACTAGCAAAAAGGCAGAAGTAGCGACACCGCAAACCACGCCTGCTAGTAATAAACGAAAAGGTCGAGGAATCGAACCAAAGGACCAAACCGCTACCAATTTCGGCGATTGGTGGCCCGAGGGACTACGTCAAATTTCCCAGTGAAGCCAGGGCTCTCACTCTGAAGCGAGATAGAGGCTTAGCCTCGGACAGTGGAAAGCCCCACACCGATAGGCCAGCCACTAATCAGGCACGTCGATTGAGTCGGACAATAAACGGCACATGGCGCAGCCAAAACTTCCTTCCACAGGATCTAGGAGCGGACAGCCAAAACAGTGAACTATCTGCAATATACTCTTTAAGTATCCCCAATTTCTAGTTAATACATTGACACCTTTGCCATTTTAGACCCATTTGGAGTTGGCTAGCCCACGATAGCTCGTTTTTCAAAGCCATTATAGACCCCTTATGAGAAGTATAACTTTTTAGGCTTTATACGAATCAAAGCCCTCAACTGGGCTTTTTTAGGTGTTTGTCTTGATCATCTTTCATCTGAAATTCTTCCAAATAATCCAGAGCTCTTTCTTTTAGTTATCAAAAATTCAGTTATTTTACAAAAGATTCGTTACAAATATGACCTTCTACTACTGATTTATCTATGAGTTCTCACTTTATTGTTGCGAAAATACCGTTATAACAAGAATAAATATGTATGTATATTTTAATTTAAAACCTGTCTATCAACGCATGCCTTCACTCGGGTATTACCGTCTATTTTTGTACACGTCATTCGCAAAGCACAGTAATTCTAGCCACGTTCTCAAGCAAACAATAAAATGCGCTACGAAGTAAAGCCTTTTATAGCCTGTTTAACTCATTGCCTACCGACAGACAGACAGCGGACAGAAAGGCAGCAAACAAGCGCACATTATATTGGCCAAGTAAAGTAAAAGCGATTTCACAATAATAAAATTAAGACTAGGAAAGAAGAAGACGACGAAAAAATAGAAGAAAAGTAAATGAGATTTTATAACGGCCATATGCTGGCGGCAAAAGGATACGCACGAGTCAGGCTAACCGACTAGCCAAATAGTTTCGCCAAAAAATATAAATCCTTAAGCAGCTGAAGAAGAAGAAGAAGCCAAAGTAAATAAGCGTTAAAGCCAAGTCGAAGTAGAATAAATTGAAGTGAACACTAACGTCAAAGCAACTAAGGCGAATAATAAGCGAAAATCGAAAGCACAAGATTTATGCCATAGACAACTTCTTATTTGTTGCTGCTTTTGTTTTTGTTTGCGTAAAGCTAACGCACCACATCAAAGGCATAAAGGCATGGATGGAGTTCGAGTTTAGAACTGTGTAACCGAGTACACATGTACCGTTAAGCAACCAACAAACATACATACAGACACGCATATAGGTAACTAAACTGGCATTCGCATCTACCGTTATGTATGTATATTTGTATTTACACAGCCATATTGGCTAAATGCTGGTGTATTGGTGGCTCGGTTAGTGGTAGCCTCAGGAAAATCGATATCACAAACAATGAGCCAGAATGCCATGACACACAGCGGCTCTAGTAGAATGCGACAGTTACAACAATAACGTGAATAGCAGAATAAATATATATATGTATGTATATGGAATAGTGGTGCCACCGTTACTATGTATTTATTTCCATGAGGAACTGAAAACAATCGTGCCTTCTAAAAATAATTTAAAAAAGGCAATGCATAATTTATGAGTTAATATTTCATTAATATTCTAAATCCAATATTAGATACGGTATTTTTATGTTATTTATGTTTAGCTGTTGATCAAGATTTTTGCATGAAAAATGGTATTTCTTAAAAAAACAAAGAAAGGTGTTTGTATTTTAATACGTCAGATGGACAATTGTTCCTGCCCTAATAGTTCCTACCTTAATTCGACCAAGAAAGGGACTATGGTTTATAATTTTCTCCGACTAGAACCTCCACGATTCGACAAGCTTCCCTGATTCAAGTGGCTACCGCGTCTTTTTCAAGATTGTTTCAAAAATAATATTTAGTCATCCATTTTAAAATATGAAATATATATGGTTGAACTGGCTCTGAGAGATATTTTAGTAGAGTAACTAACTTAAAGTCCTCTCTCGACGAACCAAAATCAAACTCTGCAAGTCGCTCATTATTCCCGTCCTAATGTATGGCGCTGAAGCATGAACGATGACAACATCCGATGGGACGACTCTGTTTTGCGCAAGATTTATGGTCCTCTAAACATTGGCAACGGCGAATACCGCAGACGATGGAACGATGACCAGTACGATTTATACAACGACATTGACATAGTTCAGCGAATAAAAAGACAGCGGCTACGCTGGCTAGGTCATGTTGTCCGAATGGACGAAAACACTCCAACTCTGAAAGTGTTCGATACAATAACCGCTGGAGGAAGCCGCGGAAGAGGACGACCTCCACTCCGATGGAAGGATCAAGTGGAAAGTGACCTGGCTTCACTTGGTGTTTCCAGTTGGCGCCAAAAAGCAAAAAGGGGAAACGAGTGGCGCACCAAATATATAAAAAATATGTGTGAAGAGATTAGAATACTTTGTTTCATAGTGTCGTGAAGTAAATTTTTTTCAATGTTTTTCAAGAAGTTTATAAGTTCTAGTTAGATTAGTTTATTAAGAAGCACTTCAAAAACAAACAAAAAATTAAAAATTTGAAAAATACAAAAAAATTAAAAAAAATATTAAAAAATAAGAAAAAACAAAAAGGGATTAAATGTCTGCTACGTCCACGTTGTTAATCCTGTGTTACGCTAAATTCTGATAATAATAGTGCATAAATCAATGATTTTTCATCATGTTCTGAGTTGGTTTTTTATTTGTAGCTCATACAAATATTGCTGTCCCAAAATTCCCTTTGGGGGGTAAAAAGGTGATGAAATAAGGAACATTTTAAGATATTTTCGAAAAAAATCGAAGGGGGCATAAATTGTTAAAAATTAAAAAAAAAAAATTTCTTTTTTTGCTATGAAATATTAATTTTTAAAATTTTTACGATACACAGTTTTAAAGTTTGAGAAATTCTGTACAAAAAAGTCACATGGTGTTTTAAAATCTGTTCATTAGTTTTAAAGTTATGGCGGTTCGAACATTTTTTTACAAAAAACTTTGGCCCCTTATAATATGGCAACCCCGCGTTACACAGTCCTAAAACCATATGTTTTATTTTAGGTTTTACATGTACTATAAGATATATCATTGCCAAAGAAAATAAAGAAATTTTTTTTCAAGTGGCTTTTTTTCCAGAGAATGTCCCATATGTATGAATGAAAAAAAACTCCTTATGGATCAGAAAGACTCTCTCGATTCGACAAAGTGCTTGGAATCTATTACATAATTTTTCAATTCCAGGCGATTCGCGAGGTTCGCCGAAGGTGAGGCTGGCAAGGTGTTTCAACCTCAAATGCTAGGAATTAGAAAAGGAAATTCCACCTCGCCTTCCACTAAACAACTTGGAACTAGCATCTGTCAGGATTTCTAGTCTCACCTCATGTGTACCTATCGGACAGTGTCCAGTAAACACACATATGACCGCTTCGAGATGGACCTTGCTGAGAGAAAGCAGTTCGTAGGGCGTTTTACGCTCCTTTGCGGGCCAAAAGGACCTCGCATCTGCACAGATGCTGGTTGTTGTCCAGCGCTTGGCGAGCTCATGCGTTGTCTGTAAGTCCAACGCTCGTGCGCAAATGAACCATGGGCTGCCAACCCGCCCTCTTTCCGGTGATAATGTCACTAGGGTAACCTCTCTTGCAAGCTTGTCTGATTTGCAGTATCCAACGATTCCGCAATGATCGTGTACTCCACAAGTTTGTTACCCGTCTTAAAGCTCTTAATACGGAATTGAAACACTCATTAAGCTAGTTATTCCTTATATAAGAGATACTTTCTTGGGCTCTGTATATATATTTAATTAAGGATGAAAGAAACTCAAACTCTAAACGATATCATTTTTTACAGCCTAATGTTTTCTATGAAAGATTAAAGAAGGATAAACACTATTATTATTGGAGAGTCTTTCAACATGGAGACTTGTCAGTCTAGACTTCTCGAATAGAAAAAATCACATAGGAATCGATCTTAGAAAAAGTAAAATATAGATTATGAAGTGTTAAATATTTAAACAGTTAAGGTTGTGATATAATCTAAGCAAAAGTATATCAGTCTATATATGAAAAGTAGTGTTTTAAAATATTTCTACTCAGATGGAAGACATAAAGAATATCCTTGGTAAATATTTTTTTATGAATGTTAGGCATCTGCCATGCAATGCTACTAACATTCAGACTACATTTACAAAATTGTATGTGTATGTATGTAGGAATATGTGGCATATTTGTAAATATGTGCGACTTCAAATAAAATACACGCGTTTCCGCTTTGCCCAAAAGCGACAATTTCAAGTTGAAAGTGCAGAGAGGCAGGGTAGACATATGCGTGTTTGGAATCGCTTAAATATTTTTTATACTTCCATCAGGAAAATGTTCACATAACAAACGAGCTATTGTCTACAAAGAAAAAAACCATTTAAGCGCATGTTTGGGGTACACACAGACACATGTACATTTGTACTTACACATACATATATAAATATGGTATGTGTATATGATGAGTATGAGTGTATGTGTATCTACAATGTTAAATTCATATTTTCATGTAGGTTTGGAGAAGCCGTAATACCAGTTCCAGTTCTTTTTCAAGTTTAGGATAAGGTTACATCCATCCCGCTTTAGGTTCTTGGAATATATAGACTGATATCTGTGGAAATTATCGTATGCGTATCGTCTTATTGGGTTACTATTTATAAGAAGTGTCTTCCAGTTGCTGCTTAAATATGGGCATAATTGTATTAGGGCCCTTTACGACAATATATAACATAAGCACCAGTGAAGATAACGAAAGTGTGTAATCACGCAACTAAAAATCAATCGGACTATCGGACCCAGATATGGATCGTTAGGACCTCAGCGCTGTTGATTAAGTTTTTCTACTGAAAATATCGATAAATCTCATTGCTATTCTAAAAAATATTCAAAGGAAAAGCAGGTCAATACTTCTTCTGGCCACCATATACCTGATAAACTGATTTTCAAACATCCGTTGGACTTTATTCCGCATATATCGGTTAATATATGAGATATCTTAGTAAAATTAAGTGAGCGTATGTATAGTCTTGGATATAATATAGTTTGGTGGCATAAATGGTTGAAATCGGTCCAGGAATTATTTCGAAGGTCTACAACTTTGCTTTCGCCGTTTTTTTGTAAATTTAAGGCTTTTTTCACTTAGGACAGCCTCACCGTACATATCCGAAAGCATTGTGAGCCTCAGCCGCACTTTTCTTGGAGTTAAAAAATAAAAGCAAAATTTCACGCAAATGTCGAGAATTCGGCTCAAAAAGTGACATATTCAGTTGAGAATAAGTTTGGGATGCAAACAGATCTCTACAAATATTTTGTTGGGTTAATGTTGACACAAATGTCCAAGATCGATATAAAACGATTTAATCGATTTAATCGACCAGTGCTTGATCCTAGAGACATCTATTGGAAAACGGCGGAAGCAAAGTTGTAGACCTAATATTCCAGCTTCCATAAACTATATGTAATGTTTTTCGCTATTCTAGTGGATTTTAGATTACTTTTAGATAACTATTGGAGCGATCTCTTTGAACTGGGTCCTTGTTAAAGACTTATTGAAGTGATCTCGCAATCTGAATTGTTATTGTTTTTTTACCGAAAGAATTTCCTAAAAGAATATTTCTTCATACAACTAGGCAGCACTACAGTCTTCTACAGGCAAATGAAACTCTTAAACATCTTCTATCAACCAATTGCTTCTGACTAAGAAAGATTATTTTCTCCGACGTGTGGTGGACTATCGAATATTGAATTTAGAATACTAAAGAAAAGCAACCAAACAATTTGAGTTTATTTTCGAGGAAAAAGGAAATAAAAAAGAAAGCAAATAAAACTCGGCCAACGTATGATTTAACTATTTTCCTCAGAGTTCAAATAATTTCCATTTCCATTTCCATGGCGTTGCTTTCAAGCCATATTGGCAAATGACATCACGACCTCTGTAAACAAGGAACTCACATATACATACATACATGAATGTAGATATGTGGGAATAAATGCATATGTGTGAAATTCTCATACGTGGCTGTGTACAACTACAATGGGGTTGTTGCGGCGAAAATAAAATAAAATGTAAATATGTATGTACATAAATAATGGGTGCACACGTTGACAGCCATTGCTGTCACTGTTGTCGCTGCAGCGTTAGAAACAAAATAAGCAAATTGTAAATCACGTGATGCTCTTTTATTTTCTCTTATTTGTTTATTTTTGTTGTTGTTTAATTTTTGTTAATTATTTTATAAGCAAAAAATTTTGAATTTTGAAAAATGAATAATGCGCTGCGAAATGTATTTAATGTCGCGCACCTGATTTATATGAACCTAATAATTGTTTGTGGGAGTGCCAGTTGGACAAATTTTATTTATATTCAAATGGTGGAGAAAATAACGAATGAGGTTAAATTAAAAAAAATGCTATTATTAGCACAGTCATAATTTATGATTTAAATATACACAGTGTTTTCGTTAAACAAAAATTTTAGAAATTTATATTTTAAATTTCCTTATTTGATTGTTTTTGAAATCAGAAAAAAATCACAGAAGTTTATATCAAATGTTCAATTGAACTCAATCGAGATTTTTAATGTTTTAACGATTTTTTCAGTGTTCAAACTCATTTTTTTAGGAACAGTAGTAAAATCGGTCGAAGGTAAACTATGTTCTAACACAAGAAATCCACTTAACGGCAAGTTGTAGAAAGACTGAATCAACTTTATTTAAATTTTTTTTATTATTGGTGTAAAACTCGAAGATTTAAAATTTAAAGAGTTTTATAGTGTTTAATAAAGATAGTTATAAAATATTATTGTGAAATGTTTAAAAAAGCATAATGCTTCTTCTCTAACTCGAATCACCATAATCCACAAGAAAACTTCGAGTTAGAAAGACTTCGAGTTATAGAATTTTCATTAAAACACAAATTTTTCAAAAAGCTGTATTCTGAACTTTGTTTGTTGCACTTTGCAATTGTTTGGCTCTTGACGTTTGTATTCCATGCCTTTGTTACATGATTTATGCAGTTCATACGTGTAATATCATACTTTTTGTTTGCCTCCATAAGATATAGAGGGACTCTCCTAAAATTGTTCCTTGATAACAAAATTTTTAATTTTGTATTATGCCCTGGTCGAAAAGTTCGATTTATGGAAGGAAATTTTTATGAAAGTTGCCTTCCATTGCCACTTCAAAAGTTCGAGTTATGAAGAACTTCGAGTCATAGAAATTCGAGTTAGGGAAGGAAATTTGTATGAAATTTTATTTCTAAACGCTATTGCCAATTCAAGTGTTCGAGTTATGGAGATCTTCAAGTTATGGAAGTTCCACTGTAGTTGGAAATATTTGTACTAAATAGGTTGACATCTGTTTACATTTTTTAATAAACTTAATTGAATAAATGCAACAACAGCAAATTCAAAAATTTTTTTCTTATTAAATAGTATAATATGTTTAAAATAGTCTCCAATTTTTAAATCGATCCGAGTAAGATCCAAAAAGATATTTCATTATTGAACGAAGGATTTTTTATATTTTAGTTACAAATTTTTTTATTCCCATTATATATATATCTAACATTTTATAAATAATCAGTTTTTTTGTTCAAAGTCTGTCAAAATTCAAATTGTAATATTTCTTGCCTTCGTTCAATAACGAGAATTATCCATGTACATACTATCTAAATATTTTTGGTTTATTAATTTATTTGTTTTCGGAATTTGTAAATAGAAATTTCACTTAATACTGTTCAGATATTCATCTTTGATATGCTTCATCTTGATATGTTTCTACAAAATATGGATCTCAAATAAAATGTATTTAAGCAATCTTTTATTCCCTTAGTAATATTTCCTAATATTTCCCAAAAATTGAATCCAAAAATCATTGATAGTTATTACTTATTTCATTCAAATTAAAGAAGGTTTACCCACTGTCACAATAAGTTTTAAAAATGAAAAAAAAACAGCATAAACGCTTTATTTCAAAAATATGAAATGGACGAAATTAAATTAATTATACTTTATATGGGTGATTCTACGATAAGAGGTAACTTGTGCGGCAATCAGCTTAAAGTATTGTTTTTGTCCTTTATGCTATTTTTTTATATTAATGTAGTGTATTAAATAATATTACAATTTACTGCATAATTAACGCAATTTTTTTTTTTAATTCGTTACAAAGTCTAAAAAAGTATCTCCCCTGGCTTGTCCCATTGGTACTTTTTATTTAACTTTCGGACAATACATATATTTTTGTATGAGATTAAATTTAATAAATTCAATCGGAAGTAAAATAATTAAAATTAAGTATTGTTAAATAAAAAAATAAAATTATTTTGTTTATTTCATATAATATTTAAAATTAACTTGTGTCCCGACTTTTTTATGTATCTACCCTGCCAAATGGCAAAATAACTGCCAAGGGAAAGAGTTAGAAACCAGGGGAGATACTATTCATCATGACACCCGGGCAGGAAGTCGTGAGCTGCTTGAGTCTTGATACTTTCTTGCGTAAACTTCTGAACATGACCCCATCCCCACCTCCAGCCATTACCAGCATCAACAAAACCAAAAATATTAGCCTCGCTATCCAATGAAGAATCGCTCTTACCAACAGATGCAAGTTTTGACTGAGTGGACATTTAAATGCTAAAGTCCTCTCTCAATGAACCAAAACCAAACTCTACAAATCCCTTATCATCCCCGTCCTGCTTTATGGTGCAGAAGCATGGACGATGTCAACATCCATACGCCAAATGTATATACATATGTGTATATAAATAAGATCGGGTTGGCCAGACTCTCCCCATGCCAAATCTTCTTTTGAAAGGGCAGATGATATATTACGTCTTTAAAAAGTCAGAAATGTTTTTGAAAGATCTTAAGATTTTATATTTAATATTTGTTTCGTTTATTTAGGATAAAGAGTGAATTTATTGATTTGGTATTTTAAGTGTATGGTTTATTTATCCGAAAAAGAGAGTACGTTTAATTTGTTATACTATTTTAAATTAATTTTTTGTTTTTGGTAAAATAATTATCTACCATAAACTTTACGTCTCTCCCCTGACCGATGTATTTACCCTGCTCGTCGAAAAAGTAATAAAATATGTATTAAGTGACTTGCCCTTACGTGAGAAGATAAATAAAAGGGACAAAAATCATAATACAGAGGTTTCATGAAAAAAATCCAAAGTTTTTCTTTGGCCGTTTTCTCTATGCAATTGAAACCTCTTATCGTAGAATCACCCATATAGAATCCATAACTTGAAATACAAGCACAAAAATTCAGATTTATGGACTAGCAATTTTTTTTAGAATCTTTTGGTATTATCGAACCCGAAAAATCTTTTTGCTTTATGAAATTTTGAAAATTATGGAATATTTCAGTAGGAAATTTTTAAGCTGTCTGTTAAATGCTGAGGAAATTACATCTTAGAGTAGGAAGTTTGAAATTATCACATTGCACACAATAATATTTTGAACAGATTTGGCATTTTTTCAACGATAGAAAGAGTTTGGTGTTAATATTGCAAAGAGATTAGAAAATATATTTCAATTAACGCATTTTTAAACATTAATATATTAAAAGGTGAGGGAATTATAATATTATTATTTAAAATAACAAAAAGGTCTTCCATTTGTTATTCATTTGCACACACATTCGAAAAAAAATTTAATTTAAATATTAATATTGCGATATATTTATAGATTTGTTAATTTTTCTTTGTAATTATGAATCTCTAATAACTTTCTATATTCTCATATTTTCATTTAATATATTTATAACGCTTTGAGCTTTAAAATTTATTTCAATATAAAATTGTAACAATTTTTATAGAGCATATTAAACACATCTCACATAAAAGCAACTAAAATTCGATGATTTATCGTTAGTGTATTATTTTTTATAATTTATATTCTATAAACATTTAAATATAAATAACCGATTTGTCTACAACTTTAAAAGGGTGGTTTCTTTTCAACATACTTGCATGTAACGCGTCGCCGTCACACACACGTTGCTGCTTTTATTGCTGTTGCGCCGCCGTTGCGTCAACACTTGCAGACGTTAAGCGCACGTTATTAACACACTAGAAATGTTTCCAAAATTTCTTCTTCACATACACAACAAAAACACAATAATTATTATAAATATTAATAGACGCCTGCTGTTTACTGTTATTCACACCGGTCTTGTACACGCACAAACAACAAAAAATCAATTCTTTAAACAACTTGCAGACGTTTCTATCGCTGCTGCTAATGCTACACTTCACATTTCATTTTCCACACACACCAACTGGCCTTTCCACCCCAAAACACAAACGCTGGGCTTTGCTGGCTGACCCACACCACCACTGCTGGTGGCTGGTGGCTGGTGGCAACACAATACCCAAAACTTGCAACAAATTCGAAATTCTTTAAGGGCGTCCACTCTTTTCAACACAGTAAATTCTAGTATTTGTATTGTTGTATTTTCAAAGCACCTGATTTTGATGGCAATTCCAACTGGAAGAAGGCCTGTCAACAATTTGACAGCAGACGCTAATAATTTCCGCTTTCCGTTTTGTGCCACAGCAACAACAATGTGCTGGCTGTCAACAATGTGTTATTAGGCCTGTCAATTATTCGCACAGAAATGCTTTTCACTGCTTTTGCCACAACAATTGCTTTTTTACTTTTTTCACAAATTTTTTTATTTTTTATTTCTTTGGTCACTTTCTGCTTTACCAACAGCGAACTGACTCGAGCATTAACTCCGTTTGACTTGGCGCACGACTTGAAACTGCATTCAAAGTGTTCTTTGTTGGCGTGAAAGACAGATTTTCGAAAGCCAAATAAACGAGCTCATCGAGTTGTTCGAAAGAGCAGCGAGTCAGAGGCTGCAAACAAATACACTTTTATGGCACATGCGCAGTTTATTTGTTGTTATTTTCAAATTTTAACGCGTATGCGTATTAAATGTGCCACACTCCCCACCCACTAATCCCTCCACTCACTGCTCACAGGTGTATTTGTTTGTGTATGGTGGGTGAGAGCGCGCAACCCCATGGCTGTTGCGAGGTTGTGTTGGTGTTGTTGTGTTAAACATACATACATCTTTATATAAAATGCTCTCTCTTGAAATCAGTTGAGTACCTGCGCAGTCTTCATATGCGCGAAATTTAAGATTTTTAATGAGTGTGTTTATTCGAAAATCATTGAATTTGACAGGTGTTTGTTGTTCGTGCTTTGTTTAACTGTCAAATTTGCCACTTAACTAGTTCGAAAGATTTGAAAAGGAAGTAGAAACGAGGAAGCAGTGATTTTTGTTGGTGGTGCTTATGTGAGATTTGGGGTGTTAATGTGACCTTTCAAAATTTTGAAATTCTTTGAGTTCGACTGTTTTTGAAGAATATTATTAAAAAATGTTACCAAAAAAAAATTAAAATAATATTATATATAAAAAACTACAAAATATATATAAAAAAAATATAAAAAATTAAAAAAAAAATTAAATAAAACAATAAATAAATAAAAATTAAAAAAAAGATAGAAAATAATAAGAAAAAATTATAAATAAATATAGAGAAAAATAAAAATATAAAAAATAAAAAATATAATAATAAAAAAAAATATATTGAAAATAAAATATTAAAAATATATGTATCTATAAAAAAATATTTAAAAAATAAAAAATATAAAAATTAAAAAAAATTTTAGAGTAAATTCTGAAATATATTAAAAAATATATGTAATATCAAAATCTTAACGAAAAAATAGTTTAAAAAATTAAAAAATAATAATAATAATTAAAAAATAATAATAATAATTAAAAAATAATAATAATAATTAAAAAACAATATGAAAGTTATTAAAATAAATAATAGTGCGAAAAACTCGATAAATAAACATTACAAAAAAAATAAATAGAAAAAGTATTTAATAAATGTAAAAAAATATACTAAATAATTATATAAAAAATAATTAAAAACCAATATTTGATAAAAATATAAAAACAATTAGTAAAAATATTTTTTTTATTAAAATTAAGTATTTATGTAAATTATATATTTAAAAATATTCATATTTAATAAAAAAAAATGTACGAAAAATATTTAGATTATTAATATACACAAAAAAAAATTATTAAAAAAACATTACAAAAAAAAATGAAAGCAAATAAAATTCAAAACAATTATTAAAAAAGTAGTTCTATATAACAATAATAAAAAAATCATATGTTAAGAAATTATTTAAAAAACAGAAAAAATAATAAAAATTTAGTTGAAAAATAATAAAAATAAATACAATATAAAAAATTATAAGAAAAAAGAATTATATACTAAAAAAAATAAAAAAAAAAAATTTAAAAAAAAATTAAAAAAAAAAAATAAAAAAGTATAAACAAAATATTCAAAAAATATTAACAAAAAATTAAAATTAAAACAAAAAAATAAAAATTGTCTATAAAACATGAAAAATACTATAATAAAAACCATTATAAAAAACATATAAAAAATATTAAAATAAATTATTAAAAATATAAAAAAAAATTGAAAAATATAAAAAAAATTTAAAAAATATTAAAAAAAATTTAAAAAGAACATAAAAAATAAAAAATATTATATAAAGAATATAAAAAAATAAAAAATTATGTAAACAATAAAAATAAATAAAAAAATTATATAGAGTATAAAAAAAATAAAAAAAATTGTATAAAGACTATAAAAAAAAATTTTAAAAAAACTTAAAAAAATATTTAAAATATATTTACAAAATTTTAAAATATATTAAAAAATATTCAATATTAATAACAATAAAATACAACATTTTTATATATATGAAATAATATATTGAATAGAAATTTGATTCAATTTTATTTTTTGATATATTTTTTTACGAACAAACGAAAGAAATAAAAGTGATGCCTATAAATGGAGAGTATACTTACTTATTTTTAAACGTGTTATTCAAAAGTTATTCAGAAATTTAGATTTCTCATAACCATGTTAAAAATTTAATAAAACCAAATTTTCAGTTTTTTTTATTTTATTTTCTTTATTTACAAAACTGTCTAGTATATGTTTACCTACCACTTGTGCATTCCAAGTTATAAGTAAATAACAAAAAAATATGCAAACAAGTTTTCGAAGTTACAAACAACTCTCAACCAAATGCTAAGTCTGATGCCATAACGAAGGCATTTCGCTGCGCCAAATATACACACCATATTGAAATACGCTACTCACACATTTCCTAAACGAAAACTTTGCGTATTTATATATAAGAATTTAGGAGCAAATACGAAAAGAAATGATAGCATCTGACTTCAACGCCCACTGCGTGCCAACCCAACGTCATACCGAAAGCATTCTGTTGTTTTTGTATTTTCCTTTTCCTTTCAACTGCGCGCTGTATTATTAATGCAACCCAGACTCAATGACGCCTACGTCTGGCCCATTTATTATTTACTCAAGCGACATGAGTGAGCAAACGCACTGAGACACAACACTTGTACAGCAGCAGTAAGGGATGTAAATGCATATACAGTTATGTTTATTATTTACATATATATGCATATGCTTTACAAATTTCCCTGCATGCTTTTTCGATATTTTACACTAAATTGTAAATACATAAACATGCTCATTACAATTATGCTTTTCGCTCGAATTGCTTGACAGCGCACACTGTGTAAGCGCCTTGAAGTATGCAACAGACAAATATGTACTCATATATTTTAAGAAATAGCGCTGGTCTAAGGTTTGTTTTTGCTCACTACTCGTGTACTCGTATATATGTTTTTTGCTTTAAATAACAGTCTGTTGATTTCAAATTTTCCTTGTTTGCTGGAATTTCATTACTCAAGCTAAGTTTAGAAGCAGCTGCCGTCGCTACAAACTTATATCAACTCCTCTGATTTGATTTGACTGACATGTTGCTTTATAAATGTTGGTTTGCAGTGCAAATTCTTGTTGGTTATTTCATTTTAGCAGCATATGCTTTGTTATTTTTGTTAAAATGTTTATTTTTGTTGAGTCACAAAGTTTTAAGTCGTCAGTCAAGTGCGCCAACATGACTTTCGAAGTTTCCAACGCTGACGTCAACTTTGTTATGATGGTGGCAGCTTTTATATACCCTTTAATGCATATGTACATTTAGGACATCGTTTTTTGCATATATAAATTGTTTTATATATGCTTTAGCAGAAACATTTTGATATTATACTTGTAACAGCAACGTAAAATAATCACTAAAGTTTTGTTAAAATTCTTCAGGTCCTTCCGACTAATTGAACCCGACTGCACGGAAATGTAGAAAAAGCTTCAGCAACGTTTTAATATAGATAAATAGTTATCCAACCTAAATGCTGGTCCCAGAACATCATGTTCACTTCGAAGTATGAAATTCCAATGCTTTACAGCCCCTTTTGTACTGCAAAAAATAAAAAAAAATTATATTCAATTATAAAATCACAAAATAAATACACAGCACAGGGTGACAGCAATTATTTATTTCTATGCTTTTCAACAAATCAATTCGCTATTTTCATCAACAATTTAATAATCTATCCTTTATAATCAACAAAAAATAATTGATTTAAATAACAAACAATAACTTCATTCAAATTTAAATAAAATCCCTCACCTATTCCAATGCTAAAATGTCAACTTTTCCAACAGTTGGCAATTGTGTCTGACCATCGTTGTCTAGTTCGCCCCTCAAGCGCCATGAACACTGCCAGCTGTCAAATGTGCTAACCGCAACAGAAATGGTAGCGCATTCATTTTGACAGCACCATGCCTTTGCAACACCCTGTTATCGGCGACGGCATATTCGCGTTTCGTGTGAAGGTTTCTATTAAAATTTCACTGCTTTTAAACCACCGATCCAAGCCAATTTATCACCAGCAAAAGCACAATGCATTGTACTATGAGGATTTTATGAAATTCAGTCAGGAAACGAGTAGATAACGTGAAATCTGTGAAGGCGAAAATTCACTGCAACTTTTGCGAACATCGACGAGCGAGGTAAGTTTCACGAATTTTCTTTGTTTTCACCCGAATGCGCGCGTCACAGAACTGAATTTTTATTCGGATTCCACCTCCCTGGCATGTTGCTGAGCGGTGAAAATACACAGCGCTGTTGTTGTATTGGAAAATGTTGCCGCGACATGTAGCTACGCAGGGTGAGTTTCGTTGCGCAGACGCGGTAAAACATGTTGCCAATAACAGTGCAATAACTAGGTGGGGGCTAATGGGTAGTGTAACCCCCAACAGCTGATATTGCTGTATAAGATGAAAGCAAAATGTGATAAAAATGTCTAAATGACCTTATTTCGTGTTTATTTCAGCAAAAATTCAACGCATTTAACTTACACGGCCCCCTAAAGCATGGCCAATACCAAAGAAACCAAATATGTCACCGAAGTGCCGAGTAGTTTAAAGCAATTGGCACGTCTTGTTGTACGCGGCTTTTATTCCATTGAGGATGCGCTCATCATTGATATGTTGGTGCGTAACCCTTGCATGAAGGAAGACGATATTGCGGAGTTACTACGCTTCGAAAAGAAGCAAATGCGTGCACGCATATCAACGCTACGCAATGACAAATTCATACAGATTCGCTTAAAAATGGAGACCGGACCCGATGGCAAGGCACAAAAGGTCAACTACTACTTTATTAATTATAAGACTTTTGTGAATGTTGTCAAATACAAATTGGATTTGATGCGCAAGCGTATGGAGACAGAGGAACGTGATGCCACAAGTCGTGCCAGCTTCAAATGTACCAGCTGCGATAAGACATTTACGGATCTTGAAGCCGATCAATTGTTCGATTTCAATACTGGCGAATTCCGTTGTACTTATTGCGGTAGCTCTGTCGAGGAGGACAGCTCAGCGATGCCAAAGAAAGATTCGCGCTTAATGCTGGCACGTTTCAACGAACAATTGCAACCACTTTACGATTTGTTGCGTGAAGTGGAAGGTATTAAGCTGGCACCGGAAATACTTGAGCCTGAGCCAGTGGATATCGATACAATACGCGGGTATGTACAATTAAACTTTTTACACCAACAAAATGTATATAATTGCATGATTTTTCATTTTTAGCATCAACAAACCACAGAATCAACGCCCCGATGGTCAACAATGGTCTGGCGAGGCTACGCGTAATCAAGGTTTCGCCGTTGAAGAGACTCGTGTCGATATTAGTATTGGCGGTGAGATACAGGAGGCGGTTACAGAGCGTAAGGCGCGTCCTGTATGGATGACAGAGAGTACGGTTATAACCGAAGATAATCACGATGCCACTGAGGCCATACTTAACGAAGCGGCACAATCATCAACTCAACATACGATAAATGTTGGCGGTGCCACCAATAATCGCAGTAAAAAAGAGAATGAAGATATTATGTCGGTGCTATTGCAACATGAGAAGCAAACAAATCAAAAGGATGCGCAAACGAAGGGTCTTAAATATGGTTCTTCGAATGCGGACTCCAGTGATTCAAGTGATGATGAGAAAGATATCGATAATACTAAAATTCGTGAGTATAGAAAGCTGTTTATGTTGTTATTGTAATAATAAAATATGTTTTACATTTAGCGAAAGTTGATTACAACAACTATATCAATTCTGAATCAGAAGATGACGACGATGATGTTCCAACGGTGCATGTAGCCGGACGACCACATCCAATAGATCAAATCAATGACGAACTTATAGCTCAAATGACACAGCAGGAGAAGGAAAACTATATACATGTTTATCAACAGCATTACAGCCATATTTACGATTAAAGTCCGTTGTCTATAGTGGCGAGCATAGACTGTAAATTTGGAATTATATATATATTTTACTAGTGAAATCTTATTTCAATTATATTGCAATTTTATTTAATTTTGTTTTATTTGCTGTTGAAGTTCATAACATTTCGTTTTTATATTAGTAATACACTACACACTACGAATCCACTTAATAATAATGTTGAAATGCGATCATTTTATTTGAAATCATGTCAACTTCAAAATAAATATATGCTGCATAAGTTATAAATGAATATGTTTTAACGTAATATAAGCATTAATTTATTCTATAAATTAAAAAAATAAGTGCGAATTGACTTAAATATTAATAATAAAACAGCAATAAATATTTCAAGTATATAAACAAACATTTTTTTCACGCCTTCACTGCTTGCTTGTGTTGAATATGCGTAGCAACATGTTGCTTGATGCTCTCATATACATTTATTGCACAACACGGCTCTAGCAACCAGCGAGCATCTGTTTCGTTGACATTTCAATCATTTCTGACATTTCAGCATTTTTAATTGCACACTTTCGTTATTGCATTGCATGAAATCGAGAGAAAATGTAATAATTACGGACAAGTGTATATTATACTTAGCATTTAGCGCACATTTTATACGAGAAATGATAAATTCATGAGTTAAACGCAATACAGTGTAAGTAAAAAGTAATCGACATTTCTACACGCAATCCCATAGGCAGGCATGTGAGTGAAGCAGATTATCGTGTGCAGATAAGCGTTCTAATAAGAAAGTGTTAGCAAATGCGGCGTACGCCATGTGAGCAATGAGCAAATTGTGCAATTCAAACAAGTGTTGCGCTTATGTGTAATGCAAAACATATACGAGGCAATTGTAGTGTACAAGCTCGCTTTTAATTACACTAAATTGCAATAAGTCAAAGTAATTATCTTGTGGTATTTAGAAATAGCACTAAAATTACGACCAACTTAATTGTAACAGCATAAAATACTATATTGCATTTATACACACAACTGTAACTTTCTGGTGTTAATCAGCTGATGACAGTCATTGAAAAAATATTTGCAAAAAAGATTAGAAAAAAGTGCAAAGTGCATTTTGTCATATTTAACATGCTAGTTACAGTTCAACGCTACTTACACAACTTACAAATTAATTTAATACAAACAAACATACATATATATGCAGTGTAAATAGCTATAGCGCTCCGTACAATGTGTAAAAGTGCGCGCCTCAGCAAATAAACAACAATTTAGCACAGTAACTCCTACAAGTGCTATCACACGCCGCAAGTACATTTAAGATTTTAAGCAAATATAGTTAATTATATTGTATACGCAGCAATAAGACAATGTGATAACTGCTTACAGGCATTATACGCTCAGTTTGGAATTGAACAAGCCGGAGCATTGACATTAACGAGGCATTTAATACACAACGAAGGAGACAAGCAAGCGATTATATTTCAAGAATATACGCACTGTTAGTTAACACAACTATTGACATTAGAGCGCGTTTAGTGTTATCAACGGTAAGTGAAAATTTTAAAAGATAATAAAATGTAAGAAAAAAGAAACGCATGTTTGTATAAAGATTAATGAAATATTTCCGCTACAGTGTTAGACGTGCAAGATTATTTCAATCAGCATCAAGGAGGGCTTGCTCACACAATTACGGACGGACGTTAGTAACAATTAACAATTGAAAGTGAACACATTGGAGTGGCATAAAGCAGACGTGCAGCGATGGCGCCGAAAATTGACAAGGAGCTATTGCCGATGAAGGCGCATTATTTCTTCTTCAATGCAGGTGTGTGAAGTTTATTTAAATTATAGTGAAGAAGCATAACCATATAGATTGTAAAATGACAAAGTTGCATGTTTATCGGTATCAATGTGGCATATATAACCTCTTCAAGTCATAAACTGTTATTTCATGTCATATAAAATGAGTTTTTGTGATTTAATTATGACTGAATAATTAAAGTAAACTATATTTCGCTGAGATTGCATTTTTGATTTAATTTAATTTAATTTAGTTCATTTAATTGGTTATCACACACTTCATTATGCTTTTTCTTTCACATTTTGAGAACTATTTTCATATATAAGTCTGAAATAATGCATATTCTTAATTAATATGTATTTATTTAGAAATTTTACACACATACATACATACGTGTGTCTGCTCACCCTATCAAAAATCAATTGGCGATTTTAAATTGTCATCGACATAACGCACTTCACACACACTTCATTTATAATTGTTTCTTTTTTATTTCGATGCAGGAACGGCGCCGGTAATGCCTTTTATGCCCACATTGGCGCGTCAATTAGGATTCTCCACAGTGGTCATTGGCACTATGTATACAATTTTGCCAATTGTTGGCATGTTGGCCAAGCCGCTTTTTGGTTTCATTGCTGATCGGTAGGTAGAACAATTGATTTTATATATATATTTTATTGATTGAAAAGCCAAGCGTTGTTATTGTTGTTGTTATATCAATAAATATATGAAATGCTTGAGTGAGCTAAAGATAATGCGAGAGATATAAGTCATAAAACGTGAAATTATAGATTAAATATTATTTGTCATTACAACAACAATAACATGGGTCAGTAGAGCCAGATATGGTGAGAATCACTAAAAATTTACAAAATTTTGAATTTTTTTTATCTTAAGACTTAACAAAATTTTTAAGATTTCAGAAATTGTAATGCTATCATTTTTGTATATCTTGGAATTTTGAAATTTGGAGATTTTCGAAAAAATTTTAATCAAAATTAAAAAAAACCGGTATTTGCCTGTTCGAAATTTCAAATTTGCGGGATTTTCGCGATATTGGAAAATTGTTTAATTGGTATTTTTCAAAAACCGTTATTTGACTGTTCGAAATTTTAAATTTGGGTTATTTTCGACATATTCGAAATTTGTTTATTTGGTATTTTTCAGAAACCGTTATTTGACTGTTCGAAATTTTAAATTTACGGAATTTTCGCGATATTGGAAAATTGTTTAATTGGTATTGTCCAAAAAACGTTATGTGACTGTTCGAAATTTTAAATTTGGGTTATTTTCGACATATTCGAAATTTGTTTAATTGATAGTATTTAAAAACCGTTATTAGACTGTTCGAAATTTTACGCGATTTCGAGATATTAAAAAATTGTTTATTTGGTATTTTTCAGAAACCGTTATTTGACTGTTCGAAATTTTAAATTTGCAAAATTTTCGAAATTTTCTAAAATTATTGAATTGGCATTTTCAAAAACCGACTGTTAGAAATTTTAAATTTACGGTATTTTCGAAACATTCGAAAATCGTTTAATTGGTATTTTACAAAAACCGTTGACTGTATTTCGAAAATATCTCCGAAATAATAAAATTTAATTCACTGCTATTTTAATTAAATCTCTTTAATTTTTGAATTTCTACTAATTGAATTTCAAAACATAACTTTCAGCTACCAACGTCATCGCACACTATTCCTCATCGGCGAAGTGCTCACCGCTATAGCCTTCTTTCTCATCCAGTTCACACCAGCCATTCCACAAGCGCTGCCCACAGTGGAATTTAATTGTCACGGCGGCGCGTCCACACTCAAATACTATTCCGAATTCGATAAGTGCATAGAAAACAATCTGGAGAGTTACTATGGTGAACGCGTGCTAACCTGTCAGCTGTATTGTAAAGCAAATCCAGAGCAATTGGATTTCGTTTGTGACAATTGGGTGCACAACAACAGCACCAGCAATGCCAACAACACCAGCAACAACATTACATGCCCTGAACGCAATAGTCAAAAACTGAATTTCAACACATTTTTGGATATGAGTAAAATCGAGATGCTTGGTGATCATTTATTCTTTATCATACCACATGATCGTGGTCAAATTGGTGGTGAAAATATAACGCTTAATTGTCCGCACGATAAACCGTTATTCAATACAAGTTGTCAAATTGAGTGCAATGATGAGTACTTCCACAGTGAACTCACGCAATACACGGCCATCAATAATGCCGATGTGTGGGGCATGCATCAGTTTTGGTATTTCTTCATTATGCTCATTGTAAGTTGGATCGGCATGGCCGTGGTGGTGAGTATTGGTGATGCTATATGCTTTTCGATATTGGGCGATCGCCATCACTTGTATGGCAATCAACGTTTGTGCGGTTCCATTGGTTTTGGTGTGTTCTCCATTATTGCCGGTGTGTTGGTGGATCAAATGTCGGGCGGTAGCGTGAACAAAGATTATACGATTGTGTTTTGGATGACGCTGGTGATAATGGGTTTCGATTTGTTGGCGTCCACTAAGTTGAAGGTAAGTAATCAACAAGTGTGGTGAATATAAAATATTGTATAGTATTTTAGTTTTTTATATTAATTTAAAGATTTAACATGTGTGGTGAATATAACAAATTGATAACAAGTGTGGTGAATATAAAATAATTTATGTTAATTTTTTTATATTTTTTATAGTGTTGTAATGATTTAACATATGTGGTGAATATAACAAATTGTTACCATGTGTGGTGAATATAAAATATTGTATAATATTTTAATTTTTTTTTGTTTTTATTTTACCATATAATTATTTATTTTTCCCCTTGCAGCACACACAAACTCACCTCTCACCCAATATACTCAAAGATGTGGGCAAAATGTTTCTCTCCATCCGCTGTGTGGTGTTTTTCATTTGGTGCATTTCGATTGGCTTGTGCACAGCGCTCATTTGGAATTTCCTCTTCATGTACTTGGATGAGTTGGGTGAAAAGTTGGAGGGTTGTCAGAATTCCATGAAAACCCTCGAGGGCATAGCGATGGGCATCCAGTGTTTTGGTGGTGAATTGCCTTTCTTCTTTCTCTCCGGCTGGATTTTGCGCAAGATCGGTCATATAAATGCCATGAGTTTAGTACTCTTTGCATTCGGTGTGCGTTTCATACTCTATTCGGTGTTGGTGGATCCGTGGTGGGTATTACCGATTGAAATGTTGAATGGCGTCACATTCGGTATTTTCTATTCCACCATGGCGTCGTATGCGAGTATTGTGGCGCCGCGCGGCACTGAGGCGACTATGCAGGTGAGTGTGATGAATTAGAGAATTAGTATTCATAGTGTGGTGAAGTTTAAAATGTTTATAATTCTTTAACTCTCTCCCACAGGGCTTAGTCGGCGCTATTTTCGAGGGTGTGGGCGTATCTATGGGCAGTCTAATTGCGGGCAATCTCTTTGATGCCGTCAGTGGTAGCGGCACTTTTCTGATTTTCGGTATTTTCGCATTTATTGCCTTCATTGTGCATGTGTTGGTGCAGTGGTATTTGCAGCGTAGTGGGCAAGGTGCTGCCGATGCTAATGGTAAGCAAACGGTTGTTGAAAATGTTACGCAGGAAGTGAAACAGTTACCTGAAGAAAATGGTAAAATATGGACGGTAGATGCAAAGCACCCAAAGGGTGTGGACACTGAGTTCACAGATGTTGATTTGAGCTGAATTTAGGCAGAGTTTTAAAAGTGTGTATGCAAGTAATTTGGTATTAAAACAAAAACAATCAAAGTTAGCATAGTGTAAATAGTATTTTAGTGTGGTGAATTCGCTATTTGCGCGTTTTTGTTCACCATAAAAGTTTTCTACAGTTTTATAAAAAGTTTTTGGCACTTTTATAAACTATAAAGTGATCGCCTATAGTTATTTAGTGTGTAGCCTTATATAAATGAAGGGATTTTTTATAATTCGAAAACAAGTTCAACGGTTTGTTACTATAAAAACACCAGTGTTGCTCAGTGTAATTATTTTATTGTTTCACCAATAACTGTGTATTACAGTTCCATGTTGTATAAAAAAAAAGTTCAACGAAATTCAAAACATCTATTTTTGAAAAAAAAAAAACAAAACGGTATCCAGTAACTTTTTGCAGGTTTTTGGTATTTTTATATTCAAAGAAATGTCAATTTTTAATAAATACAAATTAACGAAAATGAATTTTTGGCATTAAAATTGTAAAAGTAAGCCTAAAATAGTTAACTCTTACAAAGTGTATGAGCTCAATTGCAAAAACTTGCAATACTGACGTTTTCGAAACCCAAAAGCGCATAATTTACTTAGTGGATCTCACAGGTAATTCAAAAATTATTTTGCAAGTACTTGCATGAAGGCTACGCTGCTTAGTTAGTACATATTGTATGGTTTTGAAAGTAATTTTTGTTTTCATATAAGGTGTTTTCGAAAGTAATTTTTTTATTAATGTGATTTCGAAAATGTTTTTTTTTTTTATTCAAGTACTGTGATTTAAAGTAATGTGTTTTCAAAAGTAAATTTTTCAATTAATGTTTTTTCGAATGTACTTTTTTCAAATAATGTGTTTTCGAAAATAATTTTCTTCAAGTAATGTGATTTAGAAAGTAATTTTTAAAGTAATGTGTTTTCGAACGTACTTATTTTCAAATAATGTGTTTTCCAAAGTATTTTTCTTACAAGTGAATTCGAATTTATTTTTGTTCTCGGCATGTTAGTAGCTTATTTTTGCGATTTTTTTAAATAAAATTTTGTGTAGTTTTCTACGTTTTTTTCTTAATTACAGCATAATTTTCGTGATTAAGTCTTTGTTTAGTGATAACTGAAAATTAATTTTTTAGGAAATAGCGTTTTATATTTTGGGGGCTTTCTGTCGAATTTAAGACAATTAGCCATCAATCGATAATACCTTGCGGATGACAAGCAAGTTTAAGTAACTCCGAATTCGTGTATATCCAATAATAATTATCTAGTTTTCTCTCTTTTCGGTGATTTTTACGCTTCCCAACAACATTTATTTATGTTTTGTTCCTTTTGCACGTCAGTCGATTTTAGTTAGTCGGAATGGCCACAATTTTTATTCTAACCCA
This sequence comes from Zeugodacus cucurbitae, assembly GCF_028554725.1. Lineage (NCBI taxonomy): Eukaryota > Metazoa > Arthropoda > Insecta > Diptera > Tephritidae > Zeugodacus > Zeugodacus cucurbitae. Next base: position 17,847,996 of record NC_071669.1, read on the forward strand.
GTACTCTTAATTCTATAGAACTCCTTCAAAACTATTTGAACAACAATTTCGAACAATTTTCGAATTAGAAACCGTCTGCCGCCACTTTAATGCTTCCACTGTCACTTTAACCTTATTTCGAAATCAATAAAATACTTTTTTTTCGCTGATTTAATACTCTTAATATGAAGAGCGGGTTTTTCTAACCTCAAAATCTTAATTGCATAGAATTCTTCCAAAACTATTTGCGGTATGTTTTATGTCGCTACAACAACAATTTTCGAATTAGAAATCATTTTTAGTCTTTTTAATACTTACACTGTCACTTGAACTTAATTTCGAAATCCATAAATGACAACGGTTTTTTCTAACCTCAAACTCTTAATTCCATAGAATACTTCCAAAATTATTTGAGGCATGTTTTATGTCGCTACAACAACAGCTTTCGTATTAGAAACCATTTTTAGTCTTTTTAATACTTACATTGTCACTTGAACTTAATTTCGAAATCCATAAATGACAACGGTTTTTTCTAACCTCAAACTCTTAATTCCATAGAATACTTCCAAAATTATTTGAGGCATGTTTCATATCGCTACAACAACAATTTTCGAATTAGAAACCATAAATGTCACTTTAACCTAATTTCGAAATCAATAGAAGTCCATTATACTTACACTCTCTTATCTCGTTTAGTGTGTTAGGCATTTCAATCTGTGTGTGTGTGTGTGCTATAAATGAAATTTTAGTTAACAGCCTACGCTTATCAAAATTGAAATTTCTTTGTAATGCTATTTACAGTATAAAAACCTTATCTACAGTTGTACTCATAAAAATTACAATTAATTTTTGTCAACGCCTAGAAAATTGTAGATACGTTTGTATATACTCCAACTATATAATTTATTGTTTAACAAATCGGCGCATATGTGTAGTTGTTGTGTTGCATGCAAATGTGGCTGCAATGTAGCAACAATCAGTCATAGTCATTTAGTGTATAGTTTATTCTATTTGATTTGCATTTCGTATTGTACGCTATTGTCATATTTAACTTACCTGATTTTGCTTATATACATATATATATATATATATATATTATTTATTTATTTATTTATACTCATTTGATTTAACTCTCATTTCCACACACTTACAGGCACCGTTAAATATCTGACGCCCAACGATGCCATGCATATGCTCAACGATCAGGAATACAGTATTGTCGCTTGAATAAGTGATTTCTTTAACTTTAAGATGCTGAGTAAACAAATAATTTTTGTAACACTTCTGTTGCATGCAACTGTAGTGTAACGGTATTTTATATTGGCTGCGTTACATGTTGTCTGCTGCCAGCTCTGCCTCTTGCTTTGAAGTCTTAGTTTTTACCATTGAGCTGTGAAACATTAAATTTGAACTTGTTGCGTACTTACCATTGAGTAGTAATTATGACGCACGAACGAAGCTGTTTTGTAACTACTCAGTTAATACAACAACAACAACAACATAGTATTTATGTTAGAAAATAGTTAATTTTAGGTTAGGTGTTAATTTAGTTAAATTTTGTGGTATGCTTGGTGCTTTTTTCGCTACTTTTTAGGTGTTTTCTAAGTTTTATTTTTTTGTTATTTATTTTTTAGATTTTTTGTTATTTATTTTTTTGTTATTACTTTTTTTGTTTGATTTTGTTTTTATTTATTTTTATTTTTTTTTGTTTTGGTTTTGTTTTTTTATTCTTAGTTTTTTATTGTTTTTTTTTGTTATTACTTTTTTTGTTTTTTTTTTTATTTTTATTTATTTTTAATTTTTTTTTTTGTTTTAGTTTTTTTATTGTTTTTTTTACTTTTTTTTGTTTTTATTTTTTTTTTAGTTTTTTTCGTTTTTTTGTTTTTTTTTAGATTTTTTTCGTTTTTTTTTTTTGTTTTTTTTTTCTATTTTATACATGGCATTTGTGTTTTTAAATATCACTTTTAGAGGCATTCATGTAACAATTGAATTTTGTTAGCATAGAAAATTTTAAAATATTGTTTAGAATGTATTTTTTAAGCAATTAGTTTTAACTACTGTGTGTGCACAAAGTTTTTTAGGTTAGTTTTTGTTCATGGCTGCTTAATTAATTACTGTTTTTAAGTATTTTGATTGTGCTGTTAGTTGAAATAGTTTTTTTCTTGACTTTTATATCTATTTTATAAAATAAATTGTTTTAAATACATAACTATAACTGTAATATTTGATTTTTTAATATCTTCAATAATTAAGTTTCAAAATTTTATTGTTTTTAATCCAGCCGTTTCCGCAAAACCAAAGCATATTAGTGTTGTGCACAAAAGTCTCTCTCACTAGGCACAAAAACTTAAAAAATAGTAAAATTTATTAAATTTTTAAAATATTTCACCAATTTGTTAGCTTAATATAGTTTAAAAACATGCATTATTTATAGCTTAAGCCTAAATTGTATACGAGATAAGGCATGGCGCTCATGTGCATACGGTATTTTCTTTTCTTTTAATTGTATTCATGTATATTTCATATATAAAATATATATATAAAATTTTAATTTTTTAACTAAAATAATATGCAAGTCTTTGAAATATAATGTAAATTTAAATAACACAATTTTACATACGAAACTTCCAAGTATGCTTCGCGTTGACTTTTTTTTTGTTCATACGCTTCACTGCCTCGGCGTTGTGGCTTGCGTTTGTTGTTGCTGTTTGGCGATTAAGGCCTCCTCTTGCTGTTGTTTTTGCAGTTTACGTTGTAGCTCCTTCTGTTTGCAGGCCTGCACGTTGAGTGCGCGTTTCTGTTGAATTGAAGTGAATTATATTGTTATTTTACACAATAAACACTTATCGCAACACAATCGGAATATAATTGTGTGATTTTTCAAATTTCACTCGCGCATATCATTACCTTCAAAACTTTAGTGCGCTGATAAATGCTTTGCATTTGCTTTTTAATCTTGACCAATTTTTCACGATAAATCTTTACATTGTTCATCTGTAATAAAGCAATATTAAATTATTCAACAACAATGTAGCGTTTGTATATTTTAATTACAGCTAATTAACGCTAGACGAAATGCTCGGCGATAAGTAGATGCCATAAAAGTGTGATTGTTTTTAACTTTGATAAAATTTTAGTGAGAGTTTGCTTAGCAATAAGCAGCAGATATAGAGAAAAATGTTCACGATTCTAAGTAATCGAAAAGTCTTATGAAAAATTTAAAGTTATACACTTTAAACACACCGCAAACAATAAAAAAATAAGAATTCACCCAATTTGAAACCCCTAACCTCCAATTTGTTTAACTAATATCCGAAAAAATCCAATCACAGCTAAAAATTTCACTCAAAATACATCACAAACAATAAAAAAATAAAAATTCACAAAACGAAAAAACCTAACCTCCAAATTGATTAACTAATATTTGCATATATTCAATACAAAGCTATAAATAGCATATCCACAATTCAAATTCCAAATTTATGCAATGAAAATTCCAATTCACTTACCATTTCGTGCAGCTTCACCGTCTCAGCGTTATCCAATTTGAATTTCTCCGCCGACAAATCAATGTAGATTTTATTCTGTTTACCACTTTAGAAACACATATCCACATTAAAAATCAAATTTAATCAATACAAAACAAAACAATTCATGCAACTTACATGAGCTCCTTCAATTGTCCGCGCGCTTTGACCAGCGGTGGCTCAAAAATTTGCAAGATCCCGCTGGCCAACTGCTTGGTAGCCAAGGAATCTGGCATTTCAGCTGTTGTTTCTGTTGTACGCATGTCATTATAATCCACATTGTTATTGTTTTTGCAATTGCTTGGCGACGTGAAGGTGTTATTATACAATTGTGTCTCAACGCCACAGTTGGCATTGCTATTAGGCAGCGTTGTGGGCACTTGTTGCAAATCAGCTGAGTTGTTGTTCGGTTGCTGACCTTCCGCTTCCACAGCGCTAATAATACTGAAAATGAATAAATACAGTATTTAATGTGGTAATGGCTTGTTAAATACACAGTTTGCTTGCGTGCGATTATCACTAGCAGGCGCCCAAAAAGTTTTATGACCTATATTTATATGACTTCACTGTTCTTGTTGCGCGTTGTTATTGTTGTGTCACTTGTAGCTGTCGATCCGCTTGGCAGAGATTGCAAAACACCTTGTTTGAGAATATCAATTCAATAGCGCTCACCTTTCGAAATTACTACTTTTCAGCATTTTGTATATACAAGTTGAGTTGTTACTGCATTTATGGTTATAAAATTCTTAAATATTAAATATTCAATACTTTTTTTACTAATTAATCTATGAAAATTCGACAACAAATAAGAAAATTTAAGCAAGACAGAATAAAATTGTAAAAATGATGGGAGTAGGAAAAACAAAAACAATAGCAAATGTTGCCAGATGTTAGCAAATATGAAAAATGCTTTTTTTGATTCTCTTTTGCAACGCTTCGTTGAGAAGTAAACAATTTATGCACGGAAACGGATATAGAATAGTTTGTGAAGCGTTTAATGACTATAATTAAATTTAAATGGTTAATAATTAGTAGACAGGAAGTTAGTTAAACATTTGTTATTGGTAAATTAGTTATTAAAATGTTGGAACAAGTATTTAAGAAATGCAAATGGCGGTTTAAAAAGTACGCCATAACGAATTTTATTATACGCAATAATTAAATGGCGCTTTAAAATGTACACACACATAGTAACTACTGTGCAACGAATTATATAATAGGCAATACTAAAACTAGTCATTTCTTAAATTTCGGTTCGCGACGGTCGCGTTTATGTGCAGCTGTGACAATAAGAAATAGTAGAGCCTAGAAATCGTTAATATTAATATATTTTTGTGTTAATATAGCAACAAAATACAAATACAATTTCTGGAAAGTGATTAAAGTCATAAACGATTTAAAATTCCTACAATAAAGCTAATTAAATCAAAGCGTATAAATTGAGGTTAGGACATTGCATAAAAGTGAAACTCATTGCAGACATAAGACACCGGGAAGTAAGGAAGGAATTGCATATACTTGTATTAATATACTCTTGTATAAAAATTATAAATAATTGTATGATAAAACTTTAGTGGAATTTGTGTTTTTAATAACTGAACAAATACGAAGTTTCTACTATGGAAGAGTGTGCATTTCCGCTGTGCTAATATTGCAAGTGCGGTGCTCCTTACTAAAGTAAATTTGAGGTTAGAAAACTATACAATTGAAGCTACCTGCTTTACATATAGAAATGGCGCCGGCATTTAAAAAATTGGATATACATATGTACTTGCAAAAAGATATACAGCTGCATAATTGATAAATTTAATGTTTTTGGCGTGTGTCCATTAATAAAAGAGATATACAAATTTCGTCATCAATGCGTTCGTTCGTTAAAAATCTAAATTTTCGTTTATACTGACTTTTATTTAACTAAAATTGAAGCTCCCGTTTTATACAAAAATATCGGTCGATTACTTATAAAAATTTTTTTACAAAAGTGATAAATTGGTAAATGAAGCTATAGTGAATCTTTTGTATTTAAAAATCGCTTCAAAAATATCAAGTGCTACGACGATGCAATTTTAAATATAATTGTTCGACTAATATTATATTTTGGCGAAATTTCTTAAGCCTTAAATTGACAAGATTTTATACGGAAAAAACAATTTCATATAACTCGGAATATTTGTATACGAGTACATATCCAATAATTATACAGAGACAAACTTTTCGGTGATTTTTACGCTTTACAACAACAACATACAACATTTAGATATGAATATAACAACATTTTTCGGTGAGTTCAGTTTACACATTTACTTTTTATAATACATATTTGTTTTTATTTTATTTTTTATGTCAATTTTTTTAATACAACACAAAATATTTAAAATATTGCAATTTTAAACGCTAAAATGTATAACTTAAAATTTGTTAGTACATTGAGCTAATAGGTAAAATTATTGAATCAAATTTACATAATTATTTTTATGCTTAGACATTTGGTTGTATTTTGTTTTCGATTTTGAAGATATCCAATAAGCCTGTAAATAACAAACACTTGTTTATTATACTACTTGAATATTAACTAAATGCTTTTGCAAGGTAACCAATTGAGTACAGGTATTGTACCTATGCTTCTCTTCTCATTTCAAATACTTTTTTTTGCATATGAACATATTGCTCTAGTACGTATAGGTACGATACATATATCCTCTTATTCTTTCCAAGTCCCTTATGCTCTGTTGACGCACGTCTTTCATCGCTGTGATCCATTTCAGGCTTGTAATAGCAGATTGTTCGAAGAAATTAAATATTTTATACCCCATTGCAAGAATTATTGAGTTTGTACTAATTAAGAAATTTAAATTCACTCAACAAGTAAGAAAGACGAAATAGAATTGTGAAATGATGAAAGTTGAACAAAACAAAAACCTGTAATTAGTGTTGCCACACTTCAGGGGAATTAAAATAGGGGTTTTTTGATTTTCTTTCGAATCAGTGCGGTGGAAAGAGTGTAATTCTTCCACGGAAACGGATATGCAATCGTTGGTCGGAACGTTTATGGGGAAACTTCAGTATAGTATCCCACGATTTCCGGGTTGAAATGGATACGGTTGGAAAGGGGAGATTCTCCAGATTGTTATTGTACAGAATAAAAATTAAAATGCAAATATTAAAGTAATTAATATAAAAAATATGTAGAAACAATGTAGTGAAGTGCTCTGTTCGGAGATTATATTATTACCATAAGCAGTAATCCATGTCAAATTTCGTGAAGATACCACGTCAAATGCGAAAATTTTCCATACAAGTTATTGATTCCGATCGTTCGGTTTGTATGGCAGCTATATGATATAGTGGTCCGATCTGAACAATTTTTTCGGAGATTAAATTATTTCTATGAACAATAACTCACACCACATTTCGTGAAGACATGTAGTAAAATGCGGAAGTTTTCCATACAAGCCCTTGATTCCGAACGTTCAGTTTTTATGGCAGCTATATGATATAGTGGTCCGATATCGGCAGTTCCGACAAATGAGCAGCTTCTTGAAGAGAAAATAACATCTGCAAAATTTCAAAACGATATCATAAAAACTGAAGGACTAGTTCGTATATATACAGACAGACGGACAGATAGACAGACATGGCTAAATCGACTCAGTTCAACATACTGATCACTTATATATATACTTTATAGGGCCTCTGACGCTTCCTTCTGGGTGTTACAAACTTCGTGACAAACTTAATATACCCTGTTCAGGGTATAATTAACAATAAATCGAGAAATAGCAAGATAATAAATTGGTGAAGTTGAGAAAAAACAGTATTTATATTTGTTTTTTGCGAATTTGCTTTATATACTGGATCCGGTCAAGTCCTTGTTGAACGCAAAGGACGTAGTTAAATAAAAAAATGTAAATTGAGGTTAGAAAACTTCACAAAAGTGAAAGTCATTACTTATATATATAAAACGCCGATCACGGGGAAGAAATAATATTTACTTGCATAAATAAATGAATAATCATTGAAAATGCAAAGATCAAACAAAGCTGTAGAGCAATCGAATTTAGTTTCGAGTGCAATATGCCAGCTGTATTATTGTTGCGTGCTCATTCGAGGTTAGAAGACTGTATTAAATTGAAGGTCACTACTTTATATGTATTTAAAAATTACAGTGCCATGGAAGAAATTGCATATAGTACGTATTTGCAAATATATCCATACAAACCTACATGAGTGATAAAGTGAAATTTGTGTATCAACCAGCTTTCTTATTTGGGACACATGTGTATTTCATAATAAATTAAAGAGGTAACAAAGTGTTGACGCTGTAATTTTAGATAAAATTGTGCTACAACCAGTAAAACTGTTTACGACAGCAATTTTCCGTAAAATCAGTTAATAAAAGTCATATTTTTTAATTTCATAATTATTTATTCGGCATGTCACTGCATTTGCGTATATATTTTATTATAATTATACCTTATTTGCAAAGTTTTTTTATTCTTTAAAATTAATGTCATACAAATACAAAATATTTCATACATTTTGGCGATGTAAAAGAAAACTAAGCATTAAATAAATGAAGCTAACTAAATTTAAACGCTAAAATGCATAACTTATTGTACATACAAGAGCTAAGCAATTATATAAATTATAATTAATTACAAACATGAAATAATTAAAATAAAAAATAAAAGCATTAAGCACTGAACAAATGTATCAAATGTAGATAAAAACATTAACAAAACGTTTTAATTGTTGAAAATTATTTATTACAATTTATACACGCTTTTAAAGGCTTGCAATAAGTCATTGTTGTTCTTTTCTTCACCAAATTTAAGCAAATAACCAACACTTGCGCTTAATTATAAGTATAACACTCCGTTAAACTAACTAAAACTAAAGCTGTTCGTTGCTTTATTACGTTTACATTAAGAGCATTTATCCCTTCTTAAAGTCCAAAATGTCTTCTATCGTGGCGGCGCGCGCGGCATCGTTGTCATCCTTTTCCAATTCGGCGCGCACACAGCGGCCACAACACGCCTCAGACGGTTTATTATCACACTCGCCCACAGCTGGTGGTTTGAAGTTAGGTGTCCATGGACCCAAACTGCCTGTGGCATAGAAATCCATGGGATATGCATTGTTCTTGGGCGCGGCGTTATGTGGCGTAAACTCGACATCACCGAGCACAACCGACAGTTCATAGGGATTCAGTAGTGGTTTAGCAAATGCCGTGCCCCAATCGATGGAGAGACGTGGACACGCAATCTGCACGAACGCATCAATGCCGGCGAAGAGCGCCAACTTTTGTGGAAAGATTTCAGACAGCAAAATTGTTGTTGTGGCATAACCTTTAGCATGCAAACGCTTTTCGAGAAATCTGTGCACACGACTACTGCCTTGCCGGCCCAATGTGCCGACAATAATGCCAATCTTCTTGGCCGCACGTGCACGTTCAATTTCGCGATAACGTATCGTTTGCATAGCACGATGATCGTATTCCTCAATGGTGAATTTCTTGTCATAAGGATCATATTTATACGCTTTCAATGTGGGATTCGCGATCATAGACGACTCCAAATGGAAACGTCCATCGCCGAGATAGATCAACATTTTAGCGCTGGCAGGCAATTCAGGCGATGTACAGCCCAAAATTTCACCGGGACTCAATGGCTTTGCTTGTGGCACAATCACATCATAGCCAGCTGCTTTGAGTTCCGACGAAGCCGCTTGTAGCGTTGTCACAAATTGTATGGTGCTCACGAGCGCAATTTGACCATCGGACGGTTTGAAATTCAATTTAACGGAATCAATAAAATGCAGTGGATCAATTTTGATATCCACAAAGACATAGAGCACTTTAATGTCACTTGTCTGATCGACCGGTATGAGACAGCTATGACCATAATGCACCAACAGATCAGCACCCAAAGCTTTGGCGGTGTAATCGTCCACACAGCACGCACCATAAGTGACATCACCCATGATGACTGTATCGGCATCGGTGAAACGTTCAATTATATCGCTTATAATCATCGAGTACATAAGCAAACCCTCGGGCAGTTGCAATGCCACACGCTTCGCTTTCATATCACGTATGCGCCAGATGGTCTTGTGCAGCTCAAAATTGTAATTCGACGGCAGGCGATCGATGGCCTGCTGCAGCTGTGGATCATCGAGCAGTGACTGTGGTATGCGATTGATGCGCGCTTTTGGCTTGAACACTTTCTTCGGCTTGGCGCGCACCACAACGACTTCATTGTTGGTGGTGGAGGTGCTGGGGGCTGATTCCTTTGGTGTTAAGTCCATGCTGACTGGTTGGATGACATCCAACATTGTGCTGGAAGGTGAAAAGAATTTGTTAATTTCTGATTTTTTTCACTTTTTAGTAGATTCTAAGACTATTTGTGTGTGAATTTAGATAAAAATATATTTTTGTTGTTTTGAATCAATTTAAATAAACAAATTAGTAAAATTTAACCGTTCTCATGACTGTCGGTTCTACGCAACAGGAACGGACCCGGATTTTTTTACAGCCAAGGACTGTCAAATCGGCAACTTTCCTCAAAATTATTTGCGGAATGTTTTATGCCCCTAGAACAACAACAACATATATTGCTATTTGCAGCCACACGTTTCAGACTTCAGTCACTTTCAAGTGCAGACAGACATCATTAGTGTTATCAAATAATATATATTAAGTGAACTAAATAATCTTTTGTGTAGATTACTTATCACTTAATGATTTGTATAATAAATTGCACTTGTACTTTGAGTGTATTATGAATTATGGAAGATAATATATTGAATATATTAAAAATCCACTTATATTAAAATATTTTGTCTGAGTTTGTGCAAATATAGCTTATTATAGTTAAGACTTTATAAATGGTGAAAATAACACGCAAAATATACTGCTATAACCTTTTTCAGTGCAAGGTTCTTAACAAAGCCTTCAAAGTAGTTATTAACTCTTTTTATATATACAAAATTGAACTTCTTGAACCTAATGACGCATTTTTTGAAAGTTCTTGCGCACACACACCTCTTATGCATGCATTAAAACTGGTTTTGTTGTTACGTTAATTAACTACACACGAGAATTTAAAGCAAACAGCTGGTGATTCATAACAGAATTAAGCTAATTTTGCCACTTTAGTATAACGTTTTATGTAAATTAAAGTAAATCACCGTTTGATCAAAATAAAAAACGTTTTTTCTGACTGTAGTAAGGAGTATGGTTAAAGGTTTTTTTAAAAAAGGTAGAGTCGGCGCGTCACATAATTTTTTAAAATTTATTTTCAACATTATTTATTTAAATTATTATTTTTATTATTTATTTTTATTATTATTAATTTTTATTTTTTATTAATATTTATTTTTATTTTTTATTAATATTTATTTTTATTATTATTAATTTTTATCATTTATTATTATTATTTAATTGTTATTATTTTTATTTTAATTTTTTTCTTTTATTTTTTTTTTTTTTAAATACTAACCAACTTGATTTCAAATAAACAAAGAAACCATTTAAATGCTTTAAACTGCACTACATACATACAAATGAGCAGAATATTTGCTTTCTATTTCAAGTTGAACCGCTTTGGCTGGTCAACAACAGATCATGACAATTTTTTTATGACATTTTATATTTATATACACATAATTAATTACTAAGCACATTTCCGTCAAAAACAATAACACAAAACAAGTAAATTATATATTTTTTTTTTGCTCATTATAACAATATTAATCTAAACACGCGCGGAATACACAATCTAACAAACAAAGAAAAATAATGAATGTACATACAGTAAGTAGATAGGATTTTAGATATGTACATATAGACATATGTACATATAACAAAATCCGTGGCCTACGTGAGCAATGTGCACTAAGCAAAGGCTGCAGCAGAAACCACCCAAAATAAAAAGGTTTAATTCCAGACAAGCTATAAAGAAACACACGCGCACACAAATCTTTTTGTATGCAAGTCTCTAAAGAAAAGGCGTTGCATTCGGCTACTTTCATACACAGAGCAAGCGTACAAACTTCTGGGTGGCATGTCATACAAAAAGGGGGCTCGCCCGCAAATACTTTCGTATATGCAAATAAATAAAAATAAAATTAATTATATTTTTCACTTTACAACGTCAAAATTTATTGCACACACGTAGCAGTAACTTCTTTATTTTTTAAGTTACAATTCATTAATGAATTGTTGGTTTTTCACAAGCGCTTACTGAGTTGAAAGCTACACATAATTATTATGCAAACAAAAATATATATAAATCTATATGTATTAGTATATATACTGCTATTTTTAGTCCGATTGATGTTAAGCATCTTTTCGCAAAGACTCACCTTGGTGTTTGGCCTGTATTTGCTGCTAATAGATTAGTGTTGTTGCTTTGGCTTGTGGTAAATCACGAGTTTTATGCTTTTTGTATTTTATTTTATTAAATATATATACACTTTATGTCATTAAACTTTATGCAATCGCTTTTTGTTGCGGCTTTAGTAAGCAATTATTATATTAAACAATTTGTTTTGTACAATTAGAGAGAGCGCCTCACACTGTTTTATAAGAAAATATTTCTTCGAGTATTTATTAGCACTTTTTCGGTTGATTGCTGCTTCTCACAACTGAACCAACTATTCATTTAAAATGTTTTATTATTTTTTGTTACTATTTTAACAACATTTTTAATACACAAATTTGTTGCCGTACTTTTTGATTTAAAAATTACACGTCTGGTTTGTTCCGCAACGCCGCAGCAATTGATTTGGGTTTGGCGTCAATTTTTCTATGCTTGCTGTTGCATTTTTTGTTTACCCGTCACTGTGTTTTTGCTTTTGTTGTTGCTTTGATTTTGCACGTGTTGTTGTTATTGTTGTTGGCATATAAAGTTTGTCCACCATTGGCACATGTTCATGAGTCACGTAGGCACCTGAAGTCGGCAGCAACAACTGGTGAAATCAGCTGTTCGCGTTTTATCAAGGTGACGCTAATGAGAAAGTTTTCACACGTTAACACTTTGCTGCAAGTTGTTAATCTTAATAATTGCACTAATTCTTATAGCGTGATAAATATTAGGAAGCTTTTACACTAAATTTTCACACAGTTTAGTTAAAATTTAGAAATTGTCGCCAAAATTAACAGGAAGCACATGAACAATGCGAAACGTCAATGTCAAACTGAGCTGTCAAATTCTGATAAGAATGTAGTGTTGAAAAGAGAAACGAAACTAATTGAAAACAGGGTGCCTCAAATTTGAGAAATTAATTAAAGAACTGGAAATGTTTGAAATACATTCTTTTTTCGATAAATCAATAGCGAACGTAATCGTTTGCTGTTATCGATAGAAATTGATATAAATGCTATTATCCTCAGTATTAAATTAACTTAGTGGAATTAAAATAAATAAATATTTTTTTATATATTTGTTTTTTCATTTATTTAGACACTTGCAACAACCAAAACTTAACTTCAATTGTACTATTTATATATATTTTTTTTAATATGTGCTACTAAAATATAACGCATAGTGTCAACGCTTTCATCTAAGTTCTTGCGCTATCAATATCAGACGGCTCAGCCTCATCCCCTTCTTCTGTAAAATGGTGAAAAAGTTAATTATTCAATTTTCTAAAGAAATTTGAGAAAAAAATTAATAATAGTTCACCTACGCTTGTTGCCAGGTATACGTCTTTGACGTTCCTGCTCTACGGCGGCGAAATACTCTGCCGCTGCCTGCTCACAAGCATCTTTAAATGGCGCCACATTGATGCGTCCATTGAGCATGGTAAGATCACCTTGGTCTTGACCTTGATTTGTTTTGACTTTCAATTTGATTTCACGGGATTTGGCTTCCAAAATTTTTTCTCTACGATTTTCACGTTCGAACATCTGTAATGAAAAAAAGTTATATGTTAAGAAAAAATCGATAAGTAAAATCGATAATTTTCAAGTCTTTTCTTTTGTAAATATTTAAAATTATTTTCGAAAGAATCTTCGAAAACCACTGAAAATCTACTCATACTCACCGCCGTCAGCAATGGCTTATCATTCTTCGCCGACATCACCATATTATCGGAGACCTCAATGAGAAAGGTCGCGCCGAGCTTGCTGCCACAGCTGACATATTTACCGTTCTCATTTGTGCGCACACAATGCAGCGGTTCATCACACACTTTAACCGTTAAAACCGGTTGATTTTGTTGTTGCAACAGATCCCAAGTGTCGAGCACGCCATCCATGCGTGTAATGAAGAATTGCGAGACCCTGCAAGAGAATAAATTTGTTTTCGATCAATTATATATCAATATCGTAGACAATTTACTTCGTGTAACTCCAAGCGCCATCAGTCAGCATAGCATCACTATTTTTGGTCCAAATTATCGAGCTCTCACGACAGTCCTCGGACCAAATGCGCGCACACCAATCGCCGACTGTCAGAAAATTCTTTACAAAAGCCGGATTGCGCGTTATTGCATAGACAGGACCCAAGTGGCACATCATCTAGAAAAGAGTATTGAGTACAACACTATATAGTTATCATAAGCCATAACCCACCCTTATCTGTATCTTCTCCATGGGTGTTTTACCCTTACGATTGCATGAGAATAACATACCCATTTCGGTGCCGGCCATAAAGCGTGTGGGTATCGTAGTTTCATACTCCAACACTGAGACGCCAAATGAACGTGAGAGATCTTGTTCATCCGTACGTATTGGATCCATCAAGAGTTTATCTAAAGGTTCACTCAACTTGCGCGTATCCCACCACAACACTTGGCCATCTGAGCCGCCGGAGAAGAATTCAGTGCCGCTCTTTGAATTATTCCACAACACCGAGTTTACCGGATCACGATGGCAAATCTCACGTTCACTTATCATCACCGGATACTTGCCGTGACGCGTATCCCAAGCGGCCACCTGTCCATTGTACATGCCACTAACCAAACTGGTCGGATCCTTCTGATTGTACTCCAAGCAGACGCACGGCACTTTCGGCTCAAGCGTTAGAAATGGTTCATTTGGATTCTCAATTTCCCAAATGTAAGAATTGCAGCGTTGACCCGACTTATCACCCTGAAATTTCATATCACAATGACTCACGGCCATTTTGATGCCACCATCCGGTGACCAGGACAGATGTGTGACCGGCACTTTTATCGGATTCGGATCGCGATAAACATTCACTGTGCGCGAACGACACGGTTCTGGTAATGGCGCTGGTTCAAGATCTTCAAAGTAATTCTCATAAATATTCACAGCATTATTTTGGTGAATATAATGTTCCATCGGTTTGGTGAGATTCATCACTTGAGTTATGTAATTCTCATCTTTCTCGATTTTGCGCTTATAACGCACCGTCTGCTCTGGGTCGGACATATTGATGTCTTTGGGCCAACCACCTTCGTTATGCGTAATGCCGACATGCTTGTAGGTCGCGCGCTCCGTGTTCGCCTCACTCAAGGCCATTTGTCGGGTGTAAAGCGTGGCGCGATCCACGGGATTTTTGAGTATATAACCTTTGGCGAGCTGTTGTGAGGAGTTTTCCGTAAAGATGACCTCATCTTTATCGCTGAAGCTTGCGCTGGCGCCAAAAGTGCGACGCTCCTTCTTGAAAGTGTACTCCATTTTAGTATTTTTTTTAATAATAATTGAATTTTTATTTTAATTTTGCAAAATAAATTTTAATTTCAAGACATTTTCTTTTCGAGACTCTGCTGGTATGCAACTGTTTAATCTATATTTAATTGTAAACAACAGTTGCATGGCAACCACACAGTACCACTCTGTGTTTTATTTACTCGCATGGCAGCACTGCTACTTGGTTAATGGCCAACTGTCACTTTTACGTTTTCCGCGCAACCGTTATAAAGTGAAAATAATTTATTCAAAAATTTTTCTCGTGAATTTCAAAAATAAAGAAAGAAATGGCCGGTGTGGTGCACAAAAAAATCGCGGAACTCAATGCAGAGCTCCAGAACGCTTTAATCACCGCCATTATACTAACAAAAACAACACCAAACACATTTCTTGCACGCGATTCGAGTGAATTTCGTGGCGTTATCAGCTTTACGCTGCGCGACAGCAAACGGCACATCATCAATTGCAAAGTTTGGGGCACCAAAGAGCTCGTCGCTGAATATAACCGTAAATTCAAGATTTATGACGTCATCGATGTCATCACACCAAGCGTTGTGCCCACGCTGGTGCATGATAAATCCACTTTAGCGGAACAAGTGCGCTTTCAACCGTTGCCCACGGTGCCCTTCTCGCTGGTGTTAAATGAAGGTCAAGGGCGGCTGGACAACAGCAACAACTACCGCGATGTGTGCGCATTTCGTGAGCTACACAATTTGCGACGCGTGCCACACAAGCCGCTCTGCAGCGCGTTGAAACTGCAGGATGTGCGTTGTGGCATCAAGGAGTGTAGCGCTAAGGAGCAATTTGTCGATCTGTTAGTTTTGGTGGCTGCGCTACGTCCGGTTAAAGAGGTGCGCAGCAAACGCAGTGGTGAAGTGCTAAACTGTTTGGAATTAGTTGTGATAGATGGCAGCTACAGTGATGGTGTTATACTGAGTATTTGGCAGTCGGATTGGATACAACGCGCGCAACAGTATTGGGAGGCAATGCGCACAGTGTTGCATTTGATAGAAGTGAAGCTTAATTACTCGGAATTTTATAAAAGCACTACATTAGCATTCACGGGACGCACTCTAGCTTATGAGAATCCAATTGGCGCCGAAGTGGATGCATTAATGCAGTTTGCAGCTACTCTAGCGACTAAGCCGTGGGATACGTTGGCCTACACAATGAACAATCAAGTGGATGGTAATCAAATTTGATGAATATTACATATTTAAATTTTTGAATCTACATTTCAGCCGCTGAAATAAAGACACAGATGACCGTTAAGCAGCTCTACGCGCGCGCTGAGGGTCAACTCAAAGCTGACACTGAGCAATTTACCGCTGTGCTCTATGCCATGTTGACACATTTCGATTTCGATGGCATTGGTCAGGTCATCAGTCGCAGGTGGTAAGCGAAACTGAGTTCATTAAACTCAAATCAAACACTAAAAATTTTCATACTCCAACCAGCAAATCTTGCCACGCCTTGTTGTCGCGTAATCAGTCCATATGCGATGCGCCTAAATGCCAGCTAGAGTTTTCGCTGCAGCACGACGGCGTGCAGTACGAGTGTTTTTTCAACATCAATGTGCAGTTTAGCGATCACACTGGCACCTTGTTGGAGACGCGGCTCTTGGGCGCTGTCGCCGAGCGCGTGCTGGCGCTGACGCCGCAAGCATATGAAGCGTTAAGTGAGCAGCAGAAAGCGGCGTGCAAATGGAAATTTTTAATGGATTACTTCGAGGTGAAGCTGCTGGTGCGCAAAGCGAGCGCTGTGCGTCGACAAATGAGCGTTATTGTGGTGGATATGCGCGCTGTGAACATAGCAGAGTTGGCGGAGAAAATATGCGTTTTTTAATATCTAAATATTAGTTTTTTTCTACATAAATGCCGTTATAATAAAGTTTTCTCATAAAAAATATACATTCATATCTCAGTCCATTATTTATCCTTGTCCGCCATGCGCTTCAGCACTTTTATGCGTTTATCACCGGTTGCTGCCTCTTTCTCATCTGCGCCGGCAGCGCCTGCTGCACCGGCCGCAGTAGCACCACCCTTACCGCCAGCGGCTGCTGCTGCCGCGGTCGTTGCACTGGTTGCATCACCTTGTCCGCCCGCCGCCTTACCTTTTAGCGCCGCGATCTCCTCGGCGGTGAGTCCCTCTAAATCGGTTTGGGAACCGTCTTCGACCTTCTCAAAATCGGTGCGTTCCATAACGAATTGGCGCTCCTGTCGCTTTTTGTCTATATTGAATGTGCTATCCTTGAACATTTTCAGCATATCCTTGAATTCGTGATCATTCTCGATGATCTGCAAGAATTGATCAGGGTCATCGGGATCTAGTTCGGCGATCAAATCCAATTCGGCTTCGCGTTGCTTGGTCTCTGCTTCCAAGAGTGAAGTTTTGCGTTTGAGTTTGACTTCTTCGACACGTCCTTCCAGCAATTTGGAGCGAAAGAGTTCGCGTTCGAAGAGCTGTGGCGAGTAAAAGCAAAACTTGCATAAAAAGACTGTTGTGGGGTTGCTTAGTAAGCTCCTCCTAAGTTACTCCTAACATACTAACCGCCATTAGTAAAGCTTTGTCCTTAGCGGCGCTTTGTCTCAAAGCCGGATCAAGTTCGAATAGTTGCACATCACCATTTTCCAGCGCCACCGCCAAGTACTTACCATCTGGACGAAATTTGACATATTTTATGGGACGTTTCAGTTTCAGCGTAAATAAGGGCTTCCGCTGATGCAATAGTATGTCCCAAAAGTCGACTTCGCCGCGCGCATCGCCAGTCACGAAGAGCGAACAACGCGCTGGACTCCAAGTACCACACAACATTTCGTTCTTCTTCTTCATCAGCAGCGTTGTGGGCGCACCTTTACACTCCTCCGCCCAGATTTTCACACACCAATCGGCGGCAATTAGAAAATTCTTCACAAAGAATGGATTGCGTTCAATCGTGCGTATCGGGCCCGAGAAGAGCCGATAATTGGAGAGTAACACCTCGGTCGGCAGCATACCCTTACGATTACCGATAAATATATAACCCTGATCGCTGGCAATAATATAACGCACCGGTATGGTGTACTCGAATTCCAACACTGTAACACCGTGTGCGCGTTCACTCTTCTGCTCGTCGGTTGGTTCGGGATCGATTAGTATCTCTTGCAAGGGTGTTTCCAAATCGCGGGCGTCCCAGTATTTTACCGAGCCATCATATGAACCGCTATAGAACTCAGAATTCGATTTCGAATGCACCCAACACAAGGCGGCCGCCTCCTCACGATGTGCGGCCTCAAGCGGTGAAATCTTCAACGGTTTACCGCCATTACGCGCATCCCATAGCGCCACCATGCCGGATTGCAGACCGGCCGCTATGAAATTGTCATCACGTGGACAGAAATGCGCAAGCCGTACCGGCTCTGTGGATTCGAGCACCACTTCCGGATTCAAGGCGTTAGCTTGGTTCCACACATAGAACGAGTTGGGATTCGCGTCGGTGCGCGCCGGCTCTTGTACACTGGGTTGACTTTCCGATTCGTCTTCGGTATCGCCCATTCCTTTTGGTTTTACTTGCGGGCTTGCCGGTGCCAACTTATTGAAGTTGGTCGGTTGCGACATAAATTTCCGCCGCTCACTCGGCATCCAATCGAGCACGGTGATGGGACGCACCGGCTTTTGTGGATCATGAAATATATTGCATTGACGCGCCTCAAATGGCATGCGTATATCTTTACCCAGCTCTGGCGGCAGATCGACGAAGAATTCTTGATAAATATTCACCGCGCTATTTTGTGCCGTCACATCCATCGAAGTGTGTATCAGATGCATCACTTGTACACCCCAATTGTCCTCGCGTTCGATCTTCTTGCGATAGCGCATTGTCGACTCTTCGTCGTTGATGTTGACTTCGCGCGGCCAACCGCCCTCGTAATGGTACATGCCATGCTCGGCATAGGTCACATTCTCTGTCTCCACCCAGCTGTAGGCCATTTGATCGCTCAGTTGTGTGCTGCTATTCATCGGATTACGTAAGATGTACGAGTTGCGCATGCGTTGGCTCGGCTGTATGCTCAGCATCAGCTGTGTGCGATCGCTTAGCAGCGGCTGGCGTCCAAAGCGGCGCCGCTCACGCGCATAAATGTACTGATTGTGGTACATGGCAGTGGTGGATCTCTGGAATTTTTGTAATCTGTGGTTTCTTTGGACCTCGCGTTCACTTGTATAAAATATATGCGAAAATAGTTATGTGTATATAAATTATTGTTGCTTCGAAAAATTTGAAATTAATATTCAAAATATGTCGAGTTAAATTTTTTTGAAACAATTTGGTTGAAAAAATGTATAAATATTATTTTCATATTTGACATTTGTTGTTTGATATGTTTGTCGAGCCTAAAGATGTGTAGCTCATATGTTCGAAAGTGTTTGTGAATGATTTTTTATTAGAAAAAAAGTATTTTATATTGAAAAGGTAAGGTGTCATAAGTCTCACTCAAAGGAGTGAAAATATTTGTAGGTATTGGTGAAATTTTATACTAAACTCATATGGGGAATAGACTAACGTTTAGACCAATTTCATCAACGGTGATAAAAATAGGTTTATTGCGACTAGGGGAAGATCTTCTTTGAAAAACCTGATGTCCTAAAGAATACTAAAAAATTGTGAGAGCCGCATTTTACTAGAGGTTAGTAATATACTTAGGTTAGGTTAGGTTAATCTGAGAAGTCCTTTATGATGTGGTTTCTCTAACGATATCTTTTCCAGATTATCATACTGTGAAGTCCCCAAGTGCTGAATCCGTTGCCTTGACAATAGATGTTCCATTGTTTCTCTAGTACCTTGTTCTTGGCATTTCCTGCATTCTTTGCTACCTGTCAGCCTCATCTTGTAGGCGTGCGCCGCCACCAGACTGTGAACAGTGAGTACAGCGACCATCTTTTTTCATTTCCTACTATCGAGCGTCAGTAAGAACTTGGTGTATTTTCTGATCTACCGCTTTACACATTGTATTTAGGTAGATCCTTCCTGCGCGCTTTGAATTTTCGTATATTTAAGGGACCATAAATCTTCCGTAAAATCTTTCTCTCGAACACTCCTAGTGCCGTCTCATCGGATGTTGACACCGTCCACGCTTCTGCATCATAAAGTAGGACAAAAATGATGGGGGACTTTTAGAGTTTAGTTTTTGTTCTTCGAGAGAGGACTTTACTTTTCAATTGTAGTGATTCTGCGTTGGATTTCAAGACTGACATTATTATCGGTGTGGATGCTGGTTCCTAGGTATACGAAATTATCTACAACTTCAAAGTTATGACTGTCAACAGTGACGTGGGAGCCAAGACGCGAATGCGCTGACTATTTGTTTGATGACAGGAGATATTTCGTCTTGTCCTCGTTCACCGCCAGACCCATTCGCTTCGCTTTCTTATCCAGGCGGGAAAAAGCAGAACTAACGGCGCGGGTGTCGTTTCCAATGATATCGATATCATCGGCGTAGGCCAGCAGCTGTATACTCTTATAGAAAATAGTATCTTCCCTGTTTAGCTCTGTGGCTCGAACTATTTTTTCCAGCATCAGGTAAAAAAAGTCACACGATAGCGAGTCACCTTGTCTGAAACCTCGTTTGGTATCGAATAAAGCCACACTGATAAGATCCATTCAGTTTGTTGACGGTGGGCTTTAGTCTTTCACATAACGCTCGATAGAACCTTGCATACGAAATTTAGAAGGCTTATCCCACGGTAATTGGCGCAGATTGTGGTGTCTTCCTTTTTGTGGATTGGGCAGAGTACACTGAGATTCCAATCGTCGGGCATGCTTTCTTCCGACCATATTCCGCAAAGAAGCTGATGCATGCACCTTATCAGTTCTTCGCCGCCGTATTTGAATAGCTCGGCCGGTAATCTATTGGCCCCCGCCGCTTTGTTGTTCTTCAGGCGGGTGATTGCTATTTGAATTTCTTCATGGTCGGGTAATGGAACATCTGTTCCATCGTCATCGATTGGGGAATCGTGTTCGCCATCTCTTGGTGTTGTACTTTCACAGCCATTCAGCAGGCTGTGTTCCCTCCACAAACACAGTATACTCTGGTCATACACAACTAGATCACCTCTGGGGGTCCAACAGGAGTGTGCTTCGATCTTGAAACCTTCAGTTAGTCGCCGGATCTTTTCGTAAAATTTTCGAGCATTACCCCCTGCCGGCCAGCTTGTCAAGCTCTTCATACTCACGCATTTCGGCCTCTTTCTTTTTTTGTCTGCAAATGCGTCTCGTTTCCCTTTTCAGCTCTCGGTATCTTTCCCATCCCGCTCGTGTTGCGGTCGATCGCAACCACGCCTACTTTTCATATAACTCCATAAACTCAATTCCATCTCATTTCTTCACTTTATAATGTACAATACATAAGGAACCAATGAAGATAGAGTACAATTTTACTGTATAGCATTTGTGACTTCACTAGTGGGACAATTGTCGAAATCGAAGTATAACTTTTCAAGGTCCCTGATATTGGACATGCGGAAAGAGTAACCTATGGGTAATTTTTCAACGAAAATATCGTTAAATCTCTTACATAAATATTTTAATGTAACTCAGAGGAAATCTTTTTCTTCTAATTATGTGTCTCTGTACCAAAAATTATTAAAATCGGGTCATAACTTCTCCTAGCTCCCATATGCCTAATTGTAGCTTTTTCAAAAATACGTTGGACTTTATATCGTATATATCGGTTAATATGTAAGATATCTTAGCAGAATTAAGTAAACGTATGGTCTTCGATATAGTATACCTGGTGGTGAAAATGAGTGAAATCAGATCAGGAATTACCCCAGCCCTCATATACTATATATGATGATTTTCGTTATTCTATTCGACTTTATGCCGAATATATGGGTAAAATTCTGTTATCTTTATAAAATTACTTCAATAAATTGCGAGTGTGTGTGTATAAAATGTTCAGTTAAACCCGAACTTAGCGCTTCCTTACTTGTTTTAATATTGGTTTAGCGTTGAGTGGTACCATGAATTGGATTGTTATCTGAGAGAAGAAATGCCATGAGTGAGATGAAATCCAACTATGTAAGGGTGCGGGTGCAAACTGCGTACTTACGAGTGAATAAAACAAATTTGAAATAAAACACATGTTAAAATGACTGCGTTATTGCTATGCTGATCACGAATGATTTATTAAAAAAAAACATTTTCGGTTCATAAAAAAACATTATAAAAAAGCACAAGAAAGAGAAATAGCAAATGAAGATACCATCTGAGAACATAGAAATACAGTTGAAATTCCCTAACTCGTACTCAAAATACCTTCTACAACTCGGAAGTCTCACTAACTCAATGTTTAAGTTCGAGTTCGAGTTAGGGAATTTCAACTGTATGCACTAAGCTGTATGAAGCTTCAAAATTTACGTTTTGTATATTTCGATCATTTCGATTTTTTGGAGAGCGGTTGCAATAACAACAATAAGCTTATGTATATACGAGAATTTGCGGATACATACAGTATATTTGCGTATACAATTTGTATGTATGTACAATGATTAAAGATACATATGTATATGTGTGTATACACACAAAATTCGACTGCGTTGTTATACGAAATCATTTGACTTTGGTTTTTTATTTAACGCATTCGACGCTTAAAGACGTGCCCAAAAATCTCGGCGAAAATGTATTTGCGTGAATATTTGCTATTTTGTATATTACTGGTTTCGCAAAAGTATATCGCTTGTAGAAATTTAGATTATTCAACGGAAAATACAAATAATACTATATTATCGTCTAATATTGATGAAAAACAAAATGACACAAAAATATTAGAAGATTATATGGATATTATTAATTCGTCTGATGACGATGAAATAGTATTAAAGCAGTTAAATGAGTTGGCTGACGATACAGAAATTAGGCAGAGAATGAATGAGTTGTCTGACAATACAGAAATTGTGCAGAGAATGAATGAGTTGGGAGGAACTGAACCAGAACCAGACGACGACGTTTGGTACCTTAATCCTCATGGAATCCGTCTATCATATGGAGCAGTGATCTTATTAATGATTTGGGTTGCAGGTACTCATATATACGAAGAAAAAAAATTATATATTTATACAGTGAGCAAAAAAAGTTTACGTATCATTCTTGTTTCAAACATTTATGGTTTGAAAATCCAACGCAAACAAAACGTAATCGCAATTTTTATAAACTCGCAATTAAGATATCTTGACGAAACTTGGTACACATATTCTTTGGCACCATGAGAAATGAAAATTGGTATTGAAAATGGGCGAAAAGCGAAAACATATAAAGTGTTTAAACTAAGCTATAGGTAAAGCTTTAAATGTGAAATTTGGATCGCAGAAGATCGCACTAGCAAGGGGCATATCTGGATTTTACCTACTACTAACCCACCTCCCACTAACGAAAAACGTCAGAAATACTAAATTTTACAGAAGAAATGGCAGATAGAAGCACCTGCACTTAGAGTGTTTTACAAAATGGAAAATGGGCGGACGCCGCCCACTTATGTGTCAAAAACCATATCTCAGGAACTACTCGACCGATTTCAATGAAATTCGCTATATAATATTTTCTTGACACCCTGATAACACGTATGAAAAATGGGTTCAGGCCATCCAAAAAAGTTGAGATCCCGCGTTGAACGTCAAATCCTGGCAGCAATACAGGCAGACCCAAAGCAATCAGCACCGGAAATACAGAAGTAAGTATTACGCAGTTCAGAGTGTAGCGTACATCCTCAAACCATTCGAAATGTGCTTCACACGAATGGGTACAATGCACGAACAGCACACAAAAAATGTAATAACTCTGGTGAATCGGGAAAAGAAGCTTCCATTTGCGCAAGAAAATTCATTGATGAATCTGACGCGTTTTGTGATAACGTAGTATGAAGTGACGAGTCATAATTCAATATTTTTGGTTCGGTTTTTTGCATTTACATATATAAAATAAATGATAGATTTAATTGAGTTTCTGCCAAAAAGCAATATGTACGTAAACTTTTTTTTACCATTGTATATATGTATTTATTATATGTGTTATACATATAGATAATTTTCTTATTTTATTTTCAGTAAAACTATGTAGACTATGTTTGGACTGCCATACACGCTATCAACGTATGAAATAGATTGGAAATAATGCTTTACTTAATTTTTATTCTATAAAAAACAAGTAAACATGTTTTAATTTTATTTTATAATGTTTATTATCTTTAATGATGTATAAGTTGTGTTACATGTTCAGGCCATGATAAAAATTAAATTATAAAATACAGTTTTAAAAGGTACTAAATTTTATTCAAAACAGTGTGAGAGATGCGCTCGATGATAATTCTCCAAAACAAAAAGAAAATACATAATAAACAAAACAAAACACGCAAAACAAAAAAAAATCACTAAATAAAAGTGTGCAAACAATAAACAAATATAAAAAAAAAAAAAATAATAGTTGATAACAAGTAAGGAAAGGCTAAGTTCGGGTGCAACCGATCATTTTATACTCTCGCTATTTATTGATGTAATTTTATAAAAATAACGCAATTCGACTCAAATATTCTGAATAAAGTTCAATAGAATAAAGAAAATCATGATAAATAGTATATGGGGACTGAGGTAATTCCTGAACCGATTTCACTCGTTTTCACCACCAAGATACTATATATCAAAGACTATACGGCCACATAATTTTATATTATCTATAATTAGGTATATGGGATCGGGGGGAAGTTATGACCCGATTTTAACCACTTTTGGTACATAGACAAACTGTAATAAGAAAAAAATTCAGAGGGAACGAATTACATTAAAATATAAAATATCTGAGAGATTTACCTATATTTTAGGTGAAAAATTATTCCTAGGCACCGAGTTCTTCATGTTTGATATCAGGGACCTTGAAAAGTCATAGTCCGATTTTGGCAATTTTTCCACAAGTGATGTCACAGCTCAAATACAGTATTTGTGTAAAGTTTTATTTCGTTATCATCATTGGTTCTTAATGTATATATTAGAAAGTGAACGAATCAGAAGAATTCAAAATTGAGTTATATGGAAAGTAGGCGTAGTTGTGAACCGATTTCGCCCATATTCCACCCGTGTCATCAGTGTGTTAAGAAAGTGTTATATACCGAATTTCATTGAAATCGGTCGAGTAGTTCTTGTGATATGATTTTTGACCCATAAGTGGGCGACGCCACGCCCATTTTTCATTTTGTAAAAAGATATTAGTGCAGCTTCTTTCTGATATTTCTTCTGTAAAATTTAGTGTTTCTGACGTTTTTCGTTAGTGAGTAACGCACTTTTAGTAATTTTCAGTCTAACCTTTGTATGGGAGGTGGGCGTGGTTATTATCCGATTTCTTTCATTTTTGGACGGTATAAGGAAATGGCTAAAAGAAACGACTGCTTGGAAAGTTTGGTTTATAGCTTTATTGGTTTGCGAGTTACATACAAGAAACCTATTTGGAGGCGGGGTCACGCCCACTTAAAAAAAATTACATCCAAATGTGCACCTCCCTAATGCGATCCTATGTTCCAAATTTTATACTTTTTATTTTCATAGCTTTATTTATGGCTTAGTTATGACACTTTAAGTGTTTTCGGTTTCCGCCATTTTGTGGGCGTGGCAGTGAACCGATTTTGTTCATTTTCGAAAGCAACCTCCTCAGGGTGCCAAAGAATATGTGTTCCAAGCTTCATTAAGATTTTTATTCAAGTTATCGCTTGCACGGACGGTCAAACGGACGGACAGACATCCGGATTTCAATTTCACCCGTCATCCTGATCATTTATATATATATGTATAACCCCATATCTATCTCTTATATTTCTTGGTGACACAAACAACCGTTATGTGAACAAAACTATAATACTCAGTGCAACATGTTGCGAGAGTATAAAAATAAGCAATAACATGAGCGCTGCGGTAGGTAGCAGAGAATGGCAAGGGTACACCCTAACAATATGTGTACCCGAATCATTTGTGCGTTTGCGACACTTAGAGCAGGGATAAACATGTCATAAACACAGATGTTGGACATCCCAACTTATTCCAGTGTGAGAGTGCCTCAAAATGTGCGTTTTTTATAACATTTTGCATTGTTACCAGATCAGACAAAATATAAATTTTTGGGCATTTAAATTAAAATACCCAACATTTACTACGGTTAATAATTTGTATTTACTTAACAATTAATATACACTGATGGACAAAAGTTTTGGCACAGCGGGTGTATGAACCAAAATACATCCGTAGTTCCGAAAATATAAGAATTAGGTTCAAGCACTCTTCTAGTCATATAGTCACCATCATGTTATCTTTCACTATGCTCAATTTCGTTTATGTAACATCTGTGATTATTTCGTTACAATGATTTAAATAAAAAAACTCATATATTTCGGTGGACAAAAGTTTTGGCACAGTTAGAATTCTCGGAAATAATTCCATTGATTCAGTATAAAAAAGAAAAAAACTTACAATAACAAATGATTGCATGATGCTCTTCTACATAATAGAAACCGTTAACTTTCAAAGTGAAATATGTTCTTGCGAAGAGTGCATTAGTTTCAACAAGTCGTTAAAATGGGTCGCAGGGGCGCGGAAACTACTGCAGAGGAGCGAAAAATTATTTTAAATCTACATTCTGCCCACAAAAGCTATGCCGAAATTGGTGAAACACTGAAGATAAGTCGTTTTACCATTCGGAGCATAATCAAGCGTTTAAAGGTGAGCGTTGTCTCCAGAGTTGTGAACGTTCGGGCCGCCCGCGTAAGTTTAACTCTAGGGAGGAGACGTATGTGGTACGCAAAATAAAAAAAAAATCCAAAATTGACTTCAACAAAAGTTGCTGCGGAGCTTAAAGAAGAAATAAATAAACATGTGCATCCAAAAACAGTGCGGCGTGTGCTTATTCGTAATGGGTACAAATCCAGAATAGCTAGAAAAAAACCTCTTATCAGCCAGGAGAACAAAAAAAAAGCGTTTAGAATTTGCTAAAGAGTTTTAAAATAAAGCTATGGATTTCTGGGACAAAGTATTATTCACAGACGAAAGCAAATTTAACATTTTCCAAAGCGACGGCCGAATACGGGTATGGAGAAAGGCAAATACTGAATTTGACAAAAGCAATGTATATAATACCGTAAAACATGGAGGTGGTGGAGTCATGGTTTGGGGATGTATGGCGGCATCAGGCGTAGACAACCTAGTATTTATTGATGAAGTAATGGATAAAACTGTATACATGAAAATATTGAAAGAAAACTTGCAAGAAAGCGTAGAAAAGCTGAATCTTGGGAATTAGTTCTATTTTCAGCAAGATAATGATCCCAAACATACAGCTTATGATGTTCGTATGTGGATCATTCATCACTTTCCCCACGTTCTTGCAACTCCTCCCCAATCACCGGACTTAAATCTGATTGAGCATTTGTGGGATGAACTTGGACGGAGGGTTGCAAAACACAACGTAACAAATAAAAGCCAATTAAAAGATATAATGCAGCTGGAATGGGCCAATATTGGATCTGAGGTGACGAGTAAATTGGTACACTCCATGCCAAATCGTTTAAATGATGTTGTTATTAAATTTTCATTTTCTTTTTCATGTTAAAATAAAAAATCTAACTGTGCCAAAACTTTTGTCCACCGAAATATATGAGTTTTTTATTTAAATCATTGTAACGAAATAACCACCGATATTACATTAACGAAATTGAGCATAGTGAAAGATAACATGATGGTGACTATATGACTAGTACAGTACTTGAAACTAATCCTTATATTTTCGGAACTACGGATAACCATATGTACTAACACCCGCTGTGCCAAAACTTTTGTCCGTCAGTGTAAATAATAACTAAATATCGGTTAGCGATATTATGGTATATTAAAACAACTGGTTTTCGAACTTTTTGTGATAAATAAAGTGAATTATTTTCCATGGAAAATTAAAATCCCGACGCTGCAGATCACAAAACATTTCATCAAATTCCTTAAAATTTCGCGTTTCCATTTATATTTATTGTTTTGAGTTCTTATAGATCATCTTGCACGGCTGTTAAAAATGCCTCTGTCTTATAATTTTGTTGGCAACATTTCTTTCTGGCCCTTCCGGTTCCAAATTGCGAAACGTCAAAACCTACTAATCTATTCCAACTGTCAAAATATTAGTAGGTTTTGACGTTTGATATTTCGCGCTCACTTCCAATGAGATGAGAGTAGTACATCTCTTTTTCTCTGCTTAAAGTGTGAACGGCACACTAAAATATGGCTTGTTGCCTTGTACTGATAATTTCGAACGTGCTCATACGCACAAGTTCAAACCGATTTCGTGCTTTTTTTCTGCATGTACATGAGTTGAGGCCGACGAAAATGCTAAAGCAAAAGGAATGAACGCAATTGAGAGCACAACATTTGAGACAAACAATATGTGAGAGACATGTGTGTGTTGTTATTCTTACATCCCAGCAGATTTAAAAGCGAGATCTCCTGAAAGGAGGAATGAAGGAGTCCTCCTATTGACCTCTTTTAGGAGCAGTAAGGGAGATTTTTTAATTTTGTTCTTATATTGTGTTTTTTTTTATTTTATTTTAGTGTTGACCTCTTTTTGTCATCTTTTAGGAGCAAAAAAGGAGATTTTATACTTCTATTGTGATTTTTTTTTACTTCATTTCAGTATTGATCTCCTTTTGTCCTCCTTTAGGAGCAATAAAGGAGATTTTTTAATTTTTCGTTGCTTAAAAATCGTACTTTTGATTCAAAAATTGCAATGTAACGGGAAATAATAACTGTTAATTTTTGTCTTCAAGCAATTGTTCAATTCAACTGTATTTTTTAAAGCGTGCAGACGTAAGTGTTTTATAGCTATTGAGTATTAAATATTTTAAATTGATAATTAAATCTACTCTGAAAGGCATTTAAAACGCCTAGTGAATAAAAAATTAAATAATTAAAAAAAAAAAACAAAATAATAATACACAAAATGAAAATGATGTGGAAAGGGTTAATGAAATTGAAAAATATGGAACAAAGAATACGGAAGCTAGAGGAAATATCGGCGCAGAACACTATACTCCTGGAGCGGATTATTGACATATTTCCACCGATGAAGATTGAATTAATGATATTTCCTATTAAAAACATGAATGATTTAGCATCTACAGAATCCTTGCTTTTGAATAAGCCTGAGGCAGAAATTGTGAGTATGATAAAATACATTTGATAAGATGTTACTAAATAGTTTGAGTTTATTATAGGTGGCGTATCTGAAGCAAACATTTTCAAAGAGACCCCTATCAAAAATTTTGGATGAAGTGATTGCGGAGTCCCTGCTCTTAAAAGTGAATTGGGATGGAGCCAAAAAAAAGTTGCATTGAAGAATTATGCACTTTTCAATAAATTTCTTTACGGTAATACATAATTTTAATTTATGTCGTCTATTTTTTTAACAAGTTTAATTTTTAGAGGCCTTAAAATATGATTACTCATACCCTGATTTTGAGGCATAAAAAAAATAATAGATTTCATGTACATTCATTTAATTAAAAAACTTTAGTAAAAAATAAAAATTTGTTTTTGTTAAAATAATTGCAGGAGTAATAGGGAGTAGAGGATATCTCCTAAAGGATTAATCCAGGAGGATGTATATACATACATATATGTGAAATGAAAATAAAAAGCCGTGTTTTGCTGCTTCATTGCGTGTTATATATTCATATGTATTTAATTTTAAATAATAAAATAGTATAAAATTTTCAATTTTCATGCATAAAAGTTGAGGACACTTTTGATGAGTTCCATAACTGTAAAAAATGAGGTTTCGCTCACAGCTCATATTTGCGTATTCCTTTTTGTGATCTATCGTTGCTGTTCGAACATTTGCTTTCAGTGCATTGAATCGACGCTTACTGCAGAGAACGTATAATATAGAGAAGGTGCCGATTGTCACGCTGGCCCGCTTTTCGAAGGGGTACTCGTTTCTATAAGCGTGTTTCACCACAGTTTAACATTAGAGGGCTCAAAAATAACAGATTTGAGCGTTTTCAGTGTTAAATGGGAAAAATGGCCGAAGCCTATGATTTTTTTGTTTTCATGTCATAGAGATGTATGATTGTATTTCATGTCATAGAGATGTATGATTGTGGAGCGTACGCAGGCAAAAAGGCCCAGATGCCCAACATATAATGTCTTTATGTTTTATGCATTGTTTCTTCCAAAGATCAATAGTAATTATTCTAAACGTGACTTAATGTGTTGGTAGATATTAAAATGCATTTAAATTTATAGATAACCAATTAATACTTCAATATTTGTCAATACATATTAAGCGCATATATTATTACGGCGGGATCACTTGAAACGGCCCTGTAAAACTCAATGTGTCGAAAAATTGATGACCGCTTTTTTGTTGCCATTTTCTATCTAGGTTTTTGCGGCGTTGCAACTTTTCCTTCTGGAGGGAACATTAGAAAAATCTTCAATTTATGATTTTTGTCATCGTCGCGAGAAGGCGTTTGTTGGCATGGCATGCGCGGGGGGATGTGTATGGCTCTGCTTTTATGTATGAAGCAACTTTGCCAAGTGAATGTGCGCTTGCGTTCATGAATGAAATTGTTGCGTTTACTACAATATTTGGCTATGTCGATTGGCTGCCATATTGACTTGTAATTGTTGTTTTTGTAGAACAATGCTTTTGATTTTTTGTGGTGGTTGACAAACTTACGTGCACGCATATGCAAATGTAAGTTTGTGTATTTGTTCAGTGACATGCAAACATACATATGTATGTACATACGTATGTGCATACAGAACAATGCGTGCGCATGTGACATGACCTTCACTGATAAGTGATAATGATACTATTCGGATTTTTGAAGACATATGTATATACGTACACACGTAAATGCTTATGTATGTACATATGTAGATATACAGAGGTAGTCAAAATTATTTACACAGCGGACGTTTTTTTCCAAGTTTCACACAAAAAGCTTTCGCTTGTTGTTGTTGTTGTCGCAGGGTAACAAAATGCTATGTTGTTGAAAACCTTGATCTATTCCCGAGAGAATGAAGTCGGTTTGGCTAGAATAGCCATAGAATAGAAATAAAGGCCGAACTTAGCCTTTCCTTACTTGTTTTGCTATTAAATCATGTTATTTTATAAGAGTAATAATATGGTATTATTACACAACAATGTTTTGACTTGAAGTCACGAAAATTAAAAAAAAAAATTATAATTTCCAAAGTTATAGCTGTTTGTGTTGACCCAATTCCAAAAAAAAGTCCTTTCGATGACAATCATAAGTTCTTGGAGGTTCATCTAAAGTCAATTGGATAAGAAAAATTAGGTTTATAAATAGATAAACCTTGGCCTGATCTGGGCTTTTTTTAAATTCAGGTATTTTTTTTTCCAGCTTTTCGGCAAAAAATCAAAAGTTAAATTTTTACGAACAAATAAGTGTAGCCCCATATTATTTTTATTATTTCTTGTTTGTGTAAAAAATCATTTTTAGAAAATTATTCCGCTTCTTATTTTATAATTTCGACGGTAATTAATTTTTTATGTCTATTTCACTTTAGCGCCATAAAAGATTTCACTTAAATACTATCTATTTATTAACTAAAAAATAAAAAAAAAAATAAAATGTGTAAAGTTTTATTTCGCTATCTTTATCGGTTCCTTATGTATACATTATAAAGTGAAAGAATCAGAAGGATTCAAAATTGAGTTATATGGGAAGTAGGCGTAGTTGTGAACCGATTTCATCCATTTTCCGCACGTGTCATCAGGGTGCCAAGAAAATATTATATACCGAATTTCATTCGAATCTGTCGAGTAGTTCCTGAGATATGGTTTTTGACCCATAAGTGGGCGACGCCACGCCCATTTTCCACTTTGTAAAAAAATCTCAGTGCAGCTTCCTTCTGCCATTTCTTATGTAAAATTTGGTGTTTCTGACGTTTCTCGTTAGTGAGTTAACACACTTTTAGTCATTTTCAATCTAACCTTTGTATGGGAGGTGGGCGTGGTTATTATCCGATTTCTTTCATTTTTGGACTGTATAAGGAAAGGGCTAAAAGAAACGACTGCAGAAAGTTTGGTTTATATAGCATTATTTGTTTGCAAGATATATACAAAAAACCTATTTGGGGGCGGGGTCACACCCACTTTTCCAAAAAAATTACATTCAAATGTACCCCTCTCTAATGCGATCCTATGTTCTAAATTTTGTTTTCATAACTTTATTTATGGCTTAGTTATAGCTCTTTATGTGTTTTTGGTTATCGCCATTTTGTGGGCGTGGCAGTGGTCCGATTCCGCCCATTTTCGAACTTAACCTTCTTATGGTTTACTCAAGTTACAGCTTGCACGGACGGACAGACGGACGGACAGACAGACATCCGGATTTGAACTTTACTCGTCACCCTGATCACTTTGGTATATATAACCCTATATCTAACTCGTTTAGTTTTAGGACTTACAAACAACCGTTATGTGGACAAAACTATAATACTCTCTTTAGCAACTTTTGTTGCGAGAGTATAATAAATATGCTATTCCATTTGCTATGACCAATATGCGTATGAAGATCAGAGTTGACAGTTTATTGTTTACTTAAGAAAGACGCTTGACAAAATGAAGAAACAAACTATAGAATAGATTTTAATCCGTGTCTTTAAACCTCACTATTTGTGGTACAGGACGTCGTAATACATCACAGCAAAAATATTTTTCAGCTTCTTCCAATTACTTATTAAACAACTAATTTAAAAAGTTGATGAATTGAAAATTAAATAAAAATTCAATTCGAATGCAACCCTATATATATGAGTTGGTTTATTTTATAGTCTCGATATGCTCCTGCCACAGATCCCCGCTACCAATGTTCAAAGGACTATAAATCTTCCGCAAAACATTTCTTTCGAAAACTCCTAGTGACGTCTAATCGGTTGTCGACATCGTCCACGCCTCTGCACCGTAAAGCAGGACGGGAATGATAAGCGACTTGTAGAGTTTGATTTTGGTTCGTAGAGAGAGGACTTAACTTTTTAATTGCCTATTAAGTCCAAAGTAACACCTGTTAACAAGAGTGAACCTGCGCTGGATTTCGAGGCTGATATTACTGGTGTTGTTGATGCTGGTTCCCAGATAGACGAAATTATCTACGACTTTAAAGTTATGACAGTCAACAGTGACGTTGGAGACAAGAAGTGAATAGGTTATGTTTCTGACTGACATTCAATTTGGGAGTGACCAGAAACGATCCTTTTACATATGACTCAAGCAGCTCACGACTTCCGGTTTTAGGCCTAGTATCCTGACATCCGTTTGGAGGCGAACTAAAGTGAGCAGGTGAAGCACGCTTCTGCGGTTGTGCGTAGGGTTTGGGACCCACCACATAAAAAAACCAAAAAACCTCCCCAATAAAAAAAAAAACAAACAGAGCCTCGGGTGAGGTAACTCACAGAGTAAACGTTATACACGGTATAAAGTTGACAGGAAGTTGGAAAACTATTATATTAGATAGGTTAGGTTTTGTAATTACACGATTTCACCCACTTTTGGACAATAGATATAAGGAAACAATCCCTTTCTTTAGGATATCGGAAAGATTTACCAATATCGCCGGTAAAAAAGCATAGCTACTGAGGTGCTTATGCACATAATATTGAATATGAACTATTTTAAGTAATTAATATTAATGAATTAATATAGACGAATGAAAAATTTTGTTTAAAAAAAAAAGAAAATTCCCGTTATTTTTTGAACACACCGCGGATGAGTCAAATTGTGTGTT
Organism: Zeugodacus cucurbitae; assembly: GCF_028554725.1. Classification (NCBI taxonomy): domain Eukaryota; kingdom Metazoa; phylum Arthropoda; class Insecta; order Diptera; family Tephritidae; genus Zeugodacus; species Zeugodacus cucurbitae. Next base: position 17,881,964 of record NC_071669.1, read on the forward strand.
ATTGTAATAAAATTAAATATATAAGAAGCGAGCGTATAAAATATTCGGAATTCAGCGATTTATTACTTGTTTTAATTGGCTTAGTGTTGCTTGTATATATGTTATAATGATTATATTGCTATCAGGGTGGGAAACGCAATGCGTGAGATGAAATTCAACGACGTAAGTGTGCGCAAACTACACCATATATGTACATAAATGTGAATAAAATAAATTTGAAATAAAACACACTATGCTGATAACGGACCATTTATTTAAAAATAAAAAAATATATACATATTTTCGGTTGGCTACAAAGTTTATGTCTTGTATAGTTCGACCTTTTCGATCCTTGGTGAGCGGTAATAATAACAATTAGCTTACATTTGAATAACATACATATATTATATAGATATTTATTTATTATTAAGAATTATGATTAGAGATTTACACGAAATTTGGCTCCGTTGTTATTCGAAATTAATTGCGTGGGGTTATTAATTACACGCGTTCGAAGTTTAAAGACGTTCCAAAAAATATTCGGTGAAAATGTTTTTGCGTGAATATTTGCTCTTTTGTATATTACTGGTTTCGCAAAAGTATATCGCATGTAGAAATTTCGATTATTCAAGTAATGCTTTAACGGAAAATACAAATAATACTATATTATCGGATACTATTGCTGGAAAACAAATTGACACAAAATTATTAGAAAAAAATCTTAAACATATGAATTCGTTTGATAATGAGATTATATCACATGGTAAAAACATGTTCGCGTACGATAAAGAAGAAGCAAGAAAAATGTATGAGTTGGTAATAACTAAAACCACAAAGCCGAGCCGATATGATGAAATTCGTCTAATGTGTGGAGTAATAATTTTGATTGCATGTACTGGTATGTTCGGAAAAAATTAATATATTTACATATACGTTTATTTATCTCCCTTCCGCCTTTTTGCTCTTTATTCAAGGCTTTATAAAAAGTGTTACAGTGATCGGATTTAGTTTCGTTCGATAATCTATTTCCATCTAGACGGCAACTTCATAATACCCCCCTCCTTATTTGCGATGAACTCGTACAGCCACTTTTCACAAGCCTCTTTTGAGTTCAACTTTACACCATCAAGGCCTTTCACCTTCCTGTTAGCCAGTTCTGGACGCTTCTGGTCGATCGCCTGCTTCAAGCGGTCCAGTTGTTCGTAGTAGATTGTACAATTAAGCGTCTGGCCATATGGGGGCAGCTCATAGTGAATGATTTCCTTCCAATCTCACCAAACACACAGCAAAACCTTACTGGCCGTCAAAACCGGCTTGGCTACTGTTTGGGACGATTCACCGGCCTTCAACCACGACCGTTTTCGCTTGATATTGTCGTATGTGATCCATTGCCACTCACCATCCGCTTCAAAAATAGGTCGAGTTCGTTCAGTTTTTTGCGTCAAATCATGCGGCACCCAAACATCAAACTTTTTTGTGTATCCAGCCTTCTGTAGATGGTTTAAAATGGTTTGGGGACTAACTCCCATCTTCTGGGCAATGTCACGAGGTGCCATATGCCGGTCTAACTCGAAACCATTGCTTTATAAAACTTTAAAATAACGCGAATTTCGGCGTTAGTGAACTCCATGTTTAACTGTTGAACGAAATATCCAAACTAATCATGCATAGCGTCGTTTTGTAGGTTATGTCAAGACCTTTAAAAGATGTGTAGCCAGATATAAGCTCTATAACGCTTTATACATAGCCGCGAAACTCAAAAGACAAAAAGGCGAAAGGGAGATATTTGACAACCTTATATACATATGTATATGTACAAATATAAATATTTATTTTCAGTAATACTATGGAGACTATGTTTGCACTGCCTTCCACGCTATCAACGTATGCAATAAATTGGAAATAACACTTTACATAATTTTTATATACTCAGAGTCGCCATAAGCTCTGTTACATGTTCAGGACGCTATAAAAAAATAAATTATAATCAGTTTTTCTTAAATAAAGTGATTTTTATTTAATAAAGCGTATGTTTATTAATGGAGCACAACATTTTTGTAAACAAAATTGTAAAAAATTTATTCAAAATGTTGGTATTCGAGGAAAATGTTCTTCCATACTGGCCACAAACTATAGTGCAATGGATTCAACATCCCGACTGCAAATCAACTGCAGCTATGAAACGGGGAATATTGGTTTTAAGCCACTGTTGGGTGGTTTTATGCCTTGTGTGCGTGAACAAAATCTTGCTGTAAGTTCCAATGTTCTTCAACGAAAAGAGTATTGCTTAACTGCTTTATCACATCTTTTAAAACATGCTGACACAAGATGTTCAATTGACCGACGCGTCGACACGTTGGGGTATTTGACCACCAAAACGGAGATTAATTGAAAAATGAATATTGAGATATCCGATTAATGTTTTATACTCGATTATTGAAGACAAAATTCTCCATCATTAGGCAAAGGAATCGATAACATATGTTGCTTAATTCAATTTTTGTGTTGTCTCAAAGTTCGTAATTTTTTTCGATTCTTTCGCGTTTTTGCAAAAAAGTGAATTTTTTGTATTTTTAAGTGCAAGTTTTTGTATTTTTGAAATTCAGAAGCTTAAACAAGCTTTTCATGGCCCAGGCGCAAGTGACTCTTCTCGTTTTCATAACGTCCATTGTTCCACTGAGATTAGTATATAATGATAAAATAATTTGGCAAAACCCTAGGCCGTCGTCTACCCGATTCTGCAGGCCATCAAAAATTGAATTCACCAAAAATACAGCGAGTATATTGGTAAGAGAAAAAGAACGAGTTGACAAGGAAGCAAACGATCTGGTAAAGTCTGTTGTGCCAGTAGGAGAAAGGTTCGTAAAAGTAAGCCATAAACTAATGTTAGTAATGATCGACGGAAAAGTTTGCAATGCAATCACAGACACTACATCATCCCAAAGGTGTTATATTTGTAATTCCACTTCTAAAGAGTTTAACTCTATTGAAAAAATGAAAGCGAATCCTATTAAGACAGAAACTTTGGAATTTGGTTTGTCTATATTACATGGATGTATTCGATTTTTTGAGTGTATCATACACTTGTCTTACAAATTACCTATAAAAAAGTGGAAAGCTGCATCGGATAATGATAAACAAATTATAGATTCTACTAAAGCTCGCATTCAAAATTAATTTAGAGTCAAAACCGGATTGATTATCGACCAACCAAAGCCTGGCTTCGGAAATTCTAACCATGGTAATGCAGCCAGAATATTCTTTGAAAACGCTGAAGTTTCTGCAGATATTACTAAAATCGATTTAGAACTGATCAACGAAATGCACGTGATACTAATAACTGTTTCTTCGGGTCATGAAATACATTCTGAAAAATTCAGACATTTTTGTCACAACACAGCTAGACATTATGTTAAAATGTATCCATAGTATAAAATGCCTACCACTTTGCACAAATATTTTATTCATGGCCCTGAAATTGTATTGCATGCACTTCTACCAATCGGACAACTTTCAGAGGAAGCCCAAGAAGCTAGAAACAAGGACTTTAAATGCTATAGGGAGCACTTTTCACGTAAATGTAGCCGTGAGAAATCAAATGAAGACATTTTAAATTGGTTTCTACTGAGCTCCGATCCGATCATTAGCAGCAAAATTATATTACCAAAAAAAAAAATTTCAAGCCCTACCAAAATCGGTAATAGAATTGCTTATTCCGCCAACTATTTCAGTAAGTGCTGTTCGATCTGATGATAGTGATGATGAAAATGGAGATGCACATATTGAGGAACTAGAGGCTTGCAACTCCGACGACAGTCATTAAACTAAATGAAGTGCTATTTTTTATGTATTTGTGCTTATTCAATAATAAAAAATTATAATATTTTAAAATTACGACCTCCCTGAATTAATCTCCATTTTGGGGGTCCTATACCCCACTTTCCGACGGCTTTGCCTACCCGTAAAAATAATCGAAATCACACCATAACTTCTCAAGACCGCACATACCTCAATACCTATAGAAAATTGAAATTCAGAGCGCGTCTTATCGTAATTATAGTATGACCTGGTGATAAAAATTAATAAATTGGGTCAATAATTCCTTTAGAACCATATACCTGATATAAGCATCTTCAAATTTCCGGCGGACTTTATACGGGTCATTATGTAAGTGAGCGTATAATCTGGTATATAGGGTAGCTTAGTGGCAAAAATGTATTAAATCGGTGGAAATCGAATCGAAATTATCCTTGCCCCCATACACTACATACATATAATGATTTTTGGTATTCTATTGGACATTATGCCGAATATATGGTACAAATTGTATGTTATCTTAATAAATTTGTTCATAAATATTCAATATATTGAGACTAAGATCTCTAAAATTATTTCTTAAATTCTTAAAAAATTAACACTTTTTCGAAGAAGAAATTTGTTGTCATCTCAGGAGTTATCTTGTTGGAGAACCAAAATCCATATGTCGATTTTCTTTCCGTAATTGTGGTTGTGGTTATGATTGCTTACTATTACGAACAGAATGGGTCTTCTAGAAACGATCTCTTATGGGAGCTATATTAACTTGTCGATAAATTGGTTATTATTGGTTTCCTCGAATATTTCTTACATATATTATAAGCCGTATTTAACAGATAATTTATTTGTTGTGGTTGAAGTAGTAAAAAACAAATACCGATATTTTCAGAGAATTTTATAAAGGTGATCGATGTTAACTAAATCCAAATCCTGACCGTTTTGGTTTCTTACAACCAATTTTCCAGATATCCGGAAACAAACTCATTTTTTACTAATGGAACATACCCTCACCCACACCCCCAAAATAACAACGTTTTAAACATTTAAATATATTTTTATTCTTCGTTTAAGGTTTTTGCTTTATTCTTATTTGTTATATACATATGTATAACAGTATTTACTGTGTAATGTGATGCCATCAGAATAAAATGCGTGTAATCGCGAATATATCAAAATGTTTACGAACAAATAAGTGTAGACAATTTTTTCTTTCACTATTTTTTGTTTGCGTAAAAAATAATTTTTTACAAATTATTCTGCTTCATGTTTAAAAATACACTATAAAATTAGTTAATTAAATAATTTCGACGGTAATTAATTTTCAATGTCTATTTCACTTTAGCGCCATAAAAGATTTCACTTAAATACTATTCAACTAATTATTAAATTTTTATCAACATTTTTTAAATACCTTTTTATATTAGGTCAATATTATAGTTGGCAATAGTTTATTGAAAAATAGTTTGTTTTCATTTTTTATATAAATTTCGTTTTTTTCGTACTATATTTTTTATATTGAATCTTAAATATTAACTAAAAAATAAAAATAATTATACTGTCTTGAGTTTTAAAATAAACAAGATTTATTTCGAAAATAGCCGTTTATTGAATAATATGCAAAGATCTGTTAATCAAAGAAATTGAAGATTTTAGAAGAAGAGAGTGTAGAAAATTATTTTATTTCCAGAAGAGTGTGTAGATATTATTTCGCAATTTTTTTTTAACTTCTTTCACATCTTAGT